>NC_050453.1:82657909-82845409 GCF_903995425.1 Onychomys torridus
GGCACAAATTGTTATATAATTAATGCTAATTGTGGAGCCATATGGAAGTTTTGACACTATCATAAAACTGTATAAATATTCATGTTAGAACATGAAGCAATTACAGGAAAACTCCATGAAAGAAATAAGGGGTTATGGTGGGAGCTGCCTTCATTGTTTCTTCCAGATAAGAAAGGGAACAAGTGAGTTCATCATTGACAAAATTTGATAAGCAACATAGTGCTCTTTCTTCTTTTATTATTCTCTAGACTTTCTTCTCTCATTTTCATATATATATATAATCACAACAGTTTAAACAATACATAGCTCTAAGACTGTAACATAGAAATAAGTCTGTTCTTAGAGCAAGATGAGGTGTTTTTATTTTTGTTTTGTTTTTATTTGTTTCTTTGTTGGTTTTGTCATTAAAAGAGAAAAAAGAGAGCTCAGGAAAAAAACATATAGAAAGTGTTTGAAGTTCTAAAGATCTATTTAAAACAAAAAATCTCTACAGAAGCATGATTGTGTCAATTTCTTTTTTTTCTAAATTAATGATCCAAAGATTTCAGTATTGTTATAGGATTAAAATTGGGATTATCTACCTTTAAAGTAGGTTTAGTGTATTTGTTTATTTACTAATGGTGAGAGGAATCAAACAGAAATTATAAAAATGTAAAGCTTTTTGTAAGGGCTACATTTACATTAATTTTGCTTTCATTATATGTATATGTAAGTTTTTAAAATAAGGACTTTCTTTCGTTGGCTCTAACTGTGTATGTTGGGGCTGCTTTTCAGATGCCTGATTAGTAGTGAAAGGTTGCTATCTGGTGGATATACTTGGAATTACAGTATTACAGTTTTTTTTTTTTTTTTTACACATTCACAATATCTTATTTACTATCTTCCTGATCTAATCTTTATCTTTGTAATTATTATTATACTGTCTTCTAGATCTGCATTTTAGATTCTGTCTGTGTTGAGTCATAAGACACTTACATTCATGTGCCTGAATTATTTAAATACTGACTTTCAGGTTCATTCATATTCTCATCCAGAGAGAAGACTTCATTCTTTTTATGACTCAACATTTGCCCACTGTATAATGTACCACATACTCTTTCTCACAGTATCTTGACTGCTGTGAGTCAATGATCATAAGACTGAGAATGTATCTTTAAAATACTAATTTTATTTATGTTGTATATATAGTAGTGAGATTACTTCTGTATATTTTGAAGATCCCTTTTGAATTATTGAAGGATACTTATACTGCTCCCCATAATGATGTATTCATTATGTTCCCACTGATAGTGCATTCTGAGTGATTATTTTATAAGTGATTGTGAGGTCTGTGGGGCTGGGCAGGACTCCAAGTGCTCTGTCAAGAGTGAATAATAATGACTTTTACATTGCCTGTTGTCATTTTGTTTGAAACTGACCTTCATATCAAAGCTTTTGAGATGTTCCCTTTGAGAGAATTCAAGACTTCAGCTAAGTAATTTCCTGTTGCTATGTATATGCTAGAATTTTAGTGCTCCATTTTAATGCTAATTCATCTGCATGTTACAGGTACACTGTAAACTTCAGTTTGATTAAACATCTTCCCTCGATTAGAGCAATTCAATAGGTGTGCTAAAGGATCATTAAAGGATGAGGAACTTCCTCTAAGCATTTATAAGACCTTGTGACCTCATTTTTACTTCTATGTTTCATGACACTTAGAGTAAATATTTACCTGTTTCATTCAATCACTCAGAGAGTTCTCAAAATTGTAGGACAATTCTTATGAGAGTGCAACCTTGGGGTTCAGATAGAGACAGACAATCAACACTGAATACTGTTATAAGTAAATAGAAAATAAGTTAAAAGTACCAATCTCTTCTTGAGTTCAATCACCCAAACACATCATACACACTTTTGGTTAACTTTTAGAAAAAACAACAACAAACAATGAGAGTTTACAAACCAAACAGGACATGTTTACAGACTGTAATTTAGCTGTCCATTCCCTGTCATTTTGCTATTGCTTGTGGTGATATTTGATTTGTGCTCTAACGAATAAAGCTTGCCTGAAAATCAGAAGGAGGAGCTAGCCACTAGTTAAACATAGAGGTCTGGAGGTCTGTACAGGTAGAGCTGGACAAAGAGAGGGAGTGATAAGGCAGGGTGGAGAGAAGAGCTCACTCTCTTTGGGTGGAGAATTTTGTAGGGGTAAGAACTAGTGGCTTCCTGCTCTGCCTCTTTGATCTTTCAGCTTTTACTCCAATATCTGGCTCTAGGTTTTTTGTTATAAGACCTTTTAAGACTCGTGTTACAATTGAATAGCTTGAACTGTTTGGGAGGCTTCCAGGCTGTGGGACCTGTCTTTAGTGCATGAGCTGGCTGTTTGGAAACTTGAGTTTACACAGGGACACATGCTCAGCCTGGAAGGAGGAGACTGGACCTGCCTGTACTGAATCCACCAGGTTTAAATGAATCCCCAGGGGAATCTTGTCCCTGGAGGACATGAGAATGGATGGGAGGGCCTGGGGGAAGGTGGGTGTGGGGGCAGGAGGGGGAGGACAGGGGAACCCATGGCTGATATGTAAAATTAAAACACATAAAATAATATATCTATATCTATATCATCTATATATAAACATTTGCTAAGTATTATAACTTACAGACTTGGATTAGAGGACCAAGAAGTGTACTGTAGTATTAATGTTTAGCATTTTGCTATAGCTTTCTTCTTTAGCATCATGTTTATTATTTGTTTTTCTTTTTTGTTTTGGGAAAAGTTGTGTTCTGTATACATATATGGTTGGCAAAATGGCATTTGTTGAAAAGAGGTTCAATCCACAAAAGAATGGTTATAGGTCTCGTCTGATGAATAGTTCTAATGAAGTAACTACCAGGCTCAAGCCATCTTGATTTACATAATTTATGATCTACATGATTTATGCCTTAGTGACACAAAAAAGAAAAAGGCTAAGTCTACAAAGAAAGTTACTTATCTGGCAGTTTTGTTGTGTAACAGCTATGCAAGCCTCCCTATCCCTCTGTGAGTTATCTGTAAAAAGCAAGGTATGAAGAAATCAATATCATCCACTAAAATAAAGAATTCAATACTAATAGAGGAAAAGAGCTGATTATTTTGTATGGTGATTGAAATCTTGTAGTAAGGACTAAGAACAACAAAGTGCTTCTGCATTATGAGAACACTCAGGAATTGTGATAGTTTTCAGTGGAGGCTTGACACAAAAGTGAAAAGGAAACACATTTGGTAAAGACCCAGAAAAGAGCATTTGTAATGTAAAGGGAAAGAAATTCTAAGATGGATAAGAGTGTGACAACTGGAAAATATCTCACTCTCATCAACATGTCTACATTTGCACACATGACAAGCTGAGAACACAGAACTCAGTATAGTAAGATATAAACAGAAGACATCAGCAGACATTGATGTCACAATTTCACCACTGACACAAGCTTATCTCTTTGGTACAATTTGCCAATGATATTTGAAATTTACTCTTTTCTGCTGTCATGAGCAACTTTAAGAAATCAGTCACTAGGTATATTTAGAGTTCTTGCTCATATATAGCCATTAAAAAGAAAACATGGAGGACTGGTGTTTTTCTTTTTGTTGCTGTTGGTTTTCTGTAATTTATGAAAAAAGTTAATGTTTCTGCAAAGCTAAATTCTGGATGTTTTTGACTGCTTGGAAATGGAGGCAGAGTTTCTGTTTCAGCTGCCCAGTCCCAAATAAATACACAGAAGGTTGTATTTGATGGGTTGCTCCCATTGGTTAATAAATAAAGCTGCTTTGGTCTATGGCAAGGCAGGATAGAGACAGGTGGGAAATATAAGCAGAGATGCAGGAGAAGGATGGAGTCTGGGAGACACTATCTGGCCACATAAGGAGCAATATGCCAGCAGACAGGTAACACCATAGCCACCTGGCAATACATAGCTTAATAGAAATGGGCTAATTTAAGATATAGAGCTAGCTAACAATAGCCTGAGCTATCAGTCAAATGTTTTTAAGTAATATATGCCCCTGAATGATTATTTGAAAATGTTTGTGAGACTAGGTAGGACAGAAAAAAAAATCCTCTGTTTACAAATGGCACCTAACATGGGGCCCAAACATCCAAATAAAACCTGAGAAAGCTTTAAAAAGGTTCTAATGCACAGAAATGGAGCCACACTGGGCTTCCCAGTATCTTATGACAGCATCAGTGCCTGTGAAATGGAGCTGGCTGCCAAATGCCATGAGCTAAGCCATGTGGTAGGTGCCTGCAGTCTCTCACAGGGGCCACAGTACAGAGAGGCTACTTTTGGCTACTGCTCATGAGCTTGCACTATTAGCACAAGCACCAACAGTGTGATGAGGGTGGGTTAAGGTTTTTGCTCATATAGACAAAGGACTAAGAAACACAGTAAAAACAGATTCAGACAGAAAGGCCTCTGAATGGGTCATGATATAATTAAAAGATATGCTTAGGCTCGAGAGAGCGAAAGGAAATAATATATACAGCTTTAAGTTAAAATATAGACTTAAAATAATAATATAAATCCTTAGAAAGGAAAATAAAATAATATAAGGGAAGTGGGTCACATAGGAATGGAAAATGCATAGAAAGTCTGGATTATGTATATTATTATATTGTCTTTAAAAATTTTGACTGCTATGAGACAGTTGATTGTAAAAGTTGCAGGATTAAACCAACCTACATGTTTTAAAACTATCTTGACTCTAAAATTTAATTAAAAAGGTATGCCATTTTGGGGGAAAGGTTATGTTTTTGTTTCTGCAGGAAATGAGAGGTTATGGTTTTATTCAAATTTAAAGATGATCAGATTTGACTGAGGAAGTGACCCTGAAATTGTGACTATACACATGGATTAATAAACTCAAAATCACTACAAGACATACAACACATATTTTATCTGCTCAGAAATAAAACAAAAATATCTTTAACTGGTTTATCTATAATGCACAGTTTATATTTATATTAATACAGGTACATATATTACCTTTTACAAAGTTTACATATTTTTGGAGCAAATGGAAAAAACACCAATAAAAGTGGATAGCCCAGATGATCCAACAAATTTTGGTTGTTTGTTTTGTTTTTTGAGACAGGGTTTCTTTTGTGTGGCTTTGGAGCCTGTCCTGAAATTTACTCTGCAGGAGCCTGGCCTCAAACTCACAGAGATCCACCTGTCTCTGCTTTCTGAGTGCTGGGATAAAGGCGTGAGTGTATCAATGTTTTGATACACTTCTGCTACAGCTTTCTCTGAGTTCTGTATCCAAAACAGCTTCAAGGCTGCTGGCTGAGATGGACCAGCAGCACAAAATGCCCCAGTCAGGACTTGACCATAATTCTAAGTTTTCTCAATTCCCCATAAAATTACCAGTGCCCCCAATCAACAGGAAGTAGTCTAGAAAACTATGCCTAAATTCCCAGAACATTGTTTTATGAATGTTTGTTTTAATTTAAAGGGGGTTGTTTGTAAATAGTGAAGGGCCATAGTCAATTTATTTCTAAAAAAGGAGAGGAAGGATATAATACAGAAATGATGGCAAAAAGGATAGGTTATTATGAAAAAAAGAGTAGATTACTGAATTTGCTTTAATAAAAAAAACCCTGTTAATCTCAAAATATTTTAAATTGATGAATTTTAGTTTATTGATATAAGTTTAAAGTCAATTTGTTCTACTTTATGTATATTTATACCCTTATTTAAGATATTATGCTTATGGTGTTCATTTAAAATACAAGATTAAGTTCTAATTTTTGAAAGCTATTATTACAAACTATTTAGTATAATAAAATTATAGGCAAATAATCATCTATAACAATCAAATTTATAGATATATTAGATATGTTTTCAGGATCATATAGAGTTTTTTTTAGATAGATGGTCTTCAAATATTTCAAAGACCTATAGAGCATGACATTTAAAATATTTGGTTAAGAGCCTGTCAGCACCCGATTGGACTAAGAGGTGAGTCTTTTTCCTCATAACTGAATACACCAGCCCCTAGGCTGTGGGCCTAGGGACACAACCCTGTGCCCACACACCACCACCCATTGCAGTCCCAGTTACAGGCCAGTTGGCAGGCAGACCTCCTGCAGACAGGTCAGACTACCAGCATTAGACCCTTTAACCCACAAGCCCCATCCCTCCCGCAAATCCCAACCACCCTCTGAGATTGCAACTGTTCCCTCAGACAGAACCTGCCAGTACCCAATTGGACTAAGAGGTAAGTCTTTGTCTAGGTGGGGTCCAGGGGCACAACCCTGTGCCCTCACACTACCACCACTTGCAGTCCCAGTCTCAAGTCAATAGGCAGGCCTGCTATAGGCAGGTAGGACTACCACCATCCCCCACCAGACCCTGTAACCCAAAAGCCTCACCTCTCCCAAATCCTACCACCCGCACAGACAGCAACTGTTCCCTGAAACAGAGGCCACAAGCACCTGATTGGACTAAGAGATGAATCTTTATCCTCATATCCTAACACTGCAGCCCTTAGGCTTTGGACCCAGGGGCATAACTCTGCGCCTCTACACCACCATTGAAGTCCCAGTTTCAGGCCAGTTGGCAGGCAGACCTACTGTAGACAGATCAAACTACCACCATGTCCCACTAGACTCTGTAACCCACAAGTTGCACCCATCCCAATTCACCCACCTGCCAAGATTGCAGCTACTACCTGAGACAGAGCCCACAAGCATCAATTGGACTAAGAGCCGCTCCCTGAGACAAAGAGTCCATCACCACCAAATAGACCAAGAGCTCCCACTGGACCAAGAATATCAATCAGATGAAGAGAGGCTCCCTCAGAAACAGACACAGCTTGCACCAAGTAAATAAAAGAGATGAGTAGACTCCAGTGCAAAAATACAGTCAACAACATAAAAACCAATATGGCTTCATCAGAAACTACTTCAGCAAGACATGAACACCCCAGCACAGAAGAAACGGAAGAAATTGACCTTAAAAATGACTTTAAGAAGATGATAGAGCTCTTAAAAGAGGAAATGAAAAATTTCCTCAAAGAAATAGAGGAAAAGCCAAACAAAAAAATGGGAAGAAATCAGTAAATCCCTTAAAGAAAGCCAAGAAAAAGCACTTAAACAAGGGAGGGATACAGTTCAAGATTTGACAACTGAAATGAGACAATAAAGAAGACACAAACTGAGGGAATGCTGGAAGTGGAAAATCTGAATAAACGAACAGGAAGTACAGATCAAGTATAACCAACAGAATGCTAGAGATAGAAGAGAGGATCTGTGGTGTTGAAGATACAATAGAGGAAATAGATTTATCAGTCAAGGAAAACACTAAAGTCAACAAAGTCATGACCCAAAATGTCCAGAAAATTTGGGACACCATGAAAAGACCAAGCCTAAGAATAATAGGGATGGAAGAAGGAGAAGAATACCAACTCAAAGAAAATATATTCAACAAAATCATAGTAGAAAACTTTCCCAGCTGAAAGAAGCAAATGCCTATAATGATACAAGAAGGCTACAGAACACCAAATAGACTGGATTCCCCCCACAAAAAAAGTCCCCCTGCTACATAATAATCAAACCACTAAACATACAGAATAAAGAAAAAATATTAAGAGCTGGAAAGGAAGAAGGCCAAGTAATATATAAAGGCAGACCCATAAAAATAACACCTGATTTTCAATGGAGACTCTAAAAGCCAGAGGTCCTGGACAGATGTTATGCAGATACTAAGAGACCATGAATGCCAACCCAGACTATTATACCCAGCAAAACTCTCAATCAACATAGACAAGGTAAACAAAATATTCTACAATAAAACCAGATATAAACATTATCTTTCCATAAATCCAGTCCTATTGAAAGCACTAGAAGGAAATAACCTAAGGAAGTTAGATACACCCATGAAAACACAGGCAATAGATAGTCCCATACCAACAAATACCAAAGAAGGTACAACACTACCACCACTACCACCAAAAAATAACAGGAATTAACAATCACTGGTCATTAATAATCATTAATATCAATTATCTCAATTCACCTATAAAAAGACACAGGCTAACAAAATGGATATGAAAATAAGCTCCAACCTTCTGCTGCATACAAGGAACACACCTCAACTTTAAAGACAGACACCACCTCAGAATAAAAGGCTGGGAAAACAATTTCCAATCAAATGGCTTTAAGAAACAAGCTAGTGTAGCTATCCTAATATCTAATAAATTAGACTTCAAACTAAAATCAATCAAAAGGGATCACGAAGGATATTACACATTTATTACAAGAAAAATGTGACAAGATAAAGTCTCAATTCTGAATATTTATGCCCCAAATTCAAGGGTACCCATAGATGTAAAAGAAACATAACTAAAGCTTAAATTGCACATCAAACCCCATACAGTAGTAGTAGGAGACTTCAACATCCTACTCTCAACAATGGACAGGTCTGTCAGACAGAAACTTAATAGAGAAATAAGGGAACTAACAGATATTATGATTCAAATGGAATTGATAGATATCTACAGAATATTCCACCTTAACACAAAAGAATATACCTTCTTTTCAGCACCCCATGGAACCTTCTCCAAAATTGATCACATACTTGGTAACAAAGCAAATCTTAACAGATACAATAAATAAATAAATAAATAACCTCCTGTATCTTATTGGACCACCATGGCTTAAAGTTAGAGCTCAACAACAACAAATATTACAGAAAGTCTACAATCTTGTAGAAACTGAATAATGCCCAATTGAATCACCAATGGGTCAAGGAAGAAATACAGAAAGAAATTGAAGATTTCCTAGAATTCAATGAAAATGAACATACAACATACCCAAACTTATGGGACACTATGAAAATAGTGCTAAGAGGAAAATTCATAGCACTAAATGCCCACATAAAGAAGTTGGAGAAATCTCACACTAGTGACTTAACAATACATCTGAAAGCTCCAGAACAAGAAGAAGCAAACTCACGCAGGAGAAAGAGACACCAGAAAATAATCAACTTGATGGCTGAAATCAATAAAATAGATTGATTTCAAAGAGAACAATATAAAGAATCAATGAAACAAAGAGTTGATTCTTTGAGAAAGTCAACAAGATAGACAAGCCCTTATCCAAATTAACCAAAAAGCAGAGTGAGAGAGCATGTAAATTAACAAAATAAGAAATGAAAAGGGGGACATAACAACAGACAATGAGGAAATCCAGAGAATCATCAGGTCAAATTTCAAAAACCTGTACTCCACAAAATTGAAAAATCTGAAAGAAATGGATGATTTTCTGGATAGGTACTACATACTAAAGTTAAATCAAGACCATATAAGGTATTTAAATATACCAATAACCACTAAGGAAATAGAAATGGTCATTAAAAGTCTCCCAACCAAAAAAAAAAAAAAAAAAAAAAAAAAAAAAAAACGCCCAGGATCAGATGCTTTAAGTGCAGAATTCTACCAGATTTTCAAAGAAGAGCTAATACCAATCTTCTTCAAATTGTTCCACATAATAAAACAGAAGTAACATTACCAAACTCTTTTTATGAGGCTACAACTATCCTGATAGCCAAACCACACAAAGATGCAACAAAGAAAGAATTACAGACCAATTTCCCTGATGAAAATTGATGCAAAAATATTCAATAAAACACTGGCTAACTGAATCCAGGAACATATCAAAAAATTATCTACCATGACCAAGTAGGCTTCATCTCAGGGATGCATGGATGGTTCAACATACAAAAATCTGTCAATGCAACATACCATATAAACAAACTGGAAGAAAAAAAACCACATGATCATCTCATTAGATGCTGAAAGTCTTTGAAAAAATCCAACACCCCTTCATGATAAAGGTTCTAGAGAGATCAAGAATACAAGGAACATACCTAAACATAATAAAGGCAATTTATAGCAAGCCAACAGCCAACATCCAATTAAATGGAGAGAAACTCAAAGCAATTTCACTAAAATCAGGAGCAAGACAAGGCTGTCCACTCTCTCCATACTTATTTAACATAGTACTTGAAGTTCTAGCTAGAGTAATAAGACAAAAGAAATCCAAAGGGATACAAATTAGAAAGGAAGAAGTCAAACTTTCACTATTTGCAGACGATATGATAGTATACATAAGTGATCCCAAAAATTCTACCAGGGAACTTCTATAGCTGATAAACTCCTTCAGAAATGTGGCAGGATATAAGATTAACTCAAAGAAAAATCAGTAGCGCTCCTATATACAAATGACAAATGGGCTGAGAAAGAAATCAGAGAAACATCACCCTTTACAATAGCCACAAATAATATAAAATACCTTTGCGTAATTCTAACTAAACAAGTGAAAGACCTGTACGATAAGAACTTTAAGGCTCTGAAGAAAGAAATCAAAGAAGATATCAGAAAATACTAAGAGCTTCCATGCTTATGGATAGGTAGAATTAACATAGTAAAAATGGCAATCTTACCAAAAGCAATCTATAGATTCAATGCAATACCCATCAAAATCCCAACACAATTCTTCACAGACTTGGAAAGAACAATACTTAACTTTATATGGAAAACCAAAAAACCTAAGATAACTAAAAGAATCCTGTACAATAAAACATCCTCTGGAGGCATCACAATCCCTGACCTCAAGCTCTACTATAGGGCTATAGTAATAAAAAAGCTTGATACTGGCATAAAAAGCAACATGTGGACCAATGGAATAGAATTTAAGACCCTGATATTAATCCACACACCTATGAACATATTATTTTTGACAAAGAAGCCAAAATTGTACCATGGAAAAAAAGAAAGCATCTTCAACAAATGGTGCTGGCATAACTATAAGTCAACATTCAGAAGATTGGAAGATTGCAAATAGATCCATATCTATTGCTATGCACAAAACTCAAGTCCAAATGGATCAAACACCTCAATATAAATCTTTTACACTGAACTTGATAGAAGAAAAATTAGAAAGTGGTCTTGAATGCATTGGCACAGGAGGCCACTTCCTATATATAACACCAGTAGCACAGACACCAAGAGAAACAATTAATAAATGGGACCTCTAGAAATTGAGAAGCTTTTGTAGAGCAAAGGACATGTTTAATAAGACAAAACAGCTTACAGAATGGGCAAAGATCTTTACCCACCCCACATCTGACAGAGGGCTGATCTCTAAAATATATAAAGAACTCAAAAAGCTTTACTTCAAAATACTGAACAATCCAATTAAAAAGTGGGTTACAAAGCTTAACAGGGAATTCTTGACAGAAGAATCTCAAATGGCTGAAAGACATTTAAAGAATTGCTCAACATCCTTAGTCATCAGAGAAGCGCGAATCAAAACAACTCTGAGATACCATCTTCCACCTGTCAAAATGGCTAAGATCAAAAACACTGAAGACAGCTTATGTTGGAGAGGACATGGAGCAATGGGAACACTCCTCCACTGTTGGTGGGAATGTAAATTTGTACAGCCACTCTGGAAATCAGTATGGCAGTTTCTCCGAAAATTTGGAATAAGTCTTTCTCAAGACCCAGTTATACAACTACTGGACATAAACCCAAGGAATGTTCAATCTTACCACAAGGTCACATGCTCAACTATGTTCATATCAGCATTATTTGTAATAGAAAGAAACTGGAAACAACCTAGATGCTCCTCAACTGAAGAATGGATAAATAAAATATGGTACATATACACAATGGAATACTACTCAGCAGTAAAAACAATGATATCATGAAATTTGCAGGCAAATGGATAAAACGAGAAAAGATCATCCTGAGTGAGGTAACCCAGACTCAGAAGAACAAACATAGTATATACTAACTCATAAGTGAATACTAGATGTGAGACAAGGGATAGCCAGACTGCAATCCACACCTCCAGAGAGGCTAGCTTACAGGGAAAGACCCTAGGAGGGACATATGGATGGCCCAGCAAATGAGAAGTGTATGAGATCTACATGAGCAGACTGAAAGTTGGGGTGGTGGTGGCAGAGGGTGAGGAATGGGGGATGAGAACATAGGGAAATGGGAGGGGTGAACTAGAACAGGAACAGAGTGGGAGGGCAGGGAGGGAGATACTATGATAGATGAGGACATTATGGGAAAAGGAAGAGACTTGGTGCTGGGTGAGTTCTCAGGAATCCATAAGGATGATCTCACCTTGGACTGCTGGCAATGGTCCAGAGGGTACCTGAACTGATATACTCTGGTGACTGGTCTAGTGAACAACCTAGCTGTCATTGTTAGCCTTTGTCCAGTGACTGATGGAGGCAGATGCAGAGATCCATGGCCAGGTGCCAGGCTGAGCTCTGAGAATAAAATCAATGAGAGAGAGGTTTGATTCTGCAGGTGGGGTTGTAGAGATCATGATAGGAAGACATGCAGAGATGACCTGCCACACTAGTGGAAGCCTATGAATTATAGACTAGTGGCTGTGGAGCCCCTGTCAGACTGAACTAGGCTCTCGGAATACAGAAGATGGTTGTTTGATTTGAACTGTTTGGAGGGCACCCAGGCAGGGGGATCAAGATCTGTCCCTGGTTCCTGGGCAGGATTTTGGGAGCCTGGTGCCTGTGGTGTGACACCATATGCAACCTTGGTGCAGTGGGGAGTGGTTAGACATGCCTATGCTTGGTGTGCCAGGCTCTGCTGAATCTCCATAGGAACAATTGATTTGGGGGATGTGGGATGAGGGGTGGCTTGGGAGGGAGGGCTTGGGGGTGGAAGGAAGGAGGAGGTGGGATCTGTAGTTGGTATGTAGAGTGAGTAGAAAATTTCTTAATAAAGAAAAAAATCCAGGACCACAAGCCCAGGGATGGTACCATCCACATTGGGCTGAGCCCTTTCACCTCAATCACTAATCAAAAAATACTTTACATGCCTGCTTACATGTCAAATCTTATGATGGCATTTTCTCAATTTAGGCTCCTTCCTATCTGAGGACTATAGCCAAGCTGACATAAAACTAGCCAGTACAAGAAGGTAACTAATTTGTCTTCTTAGGCTTCTAAGCAAAATTTGATCTTATGCTATCTCTCTAAAGCATTTGTGAAGTATTATAAACTCAAAGAATAAATCAGACTCTCTAGCCTACTGTTTTTTAATAAAAAATAAATAACATAAAACATTTGGTTAACATAGGGTTTTTCATGACAATGAGTCCACACATCTGCTCCTGGAAGCACCAATTCATTTCATAAATGATGGACATTGAAGAAACTTCTTTTGGAGTGTGCGTTCATTATAACAAGGCTAGCCATTTGGGTAAGAAACTGCTCTTGCTTGGACTGCTTGACAATATATTGTATAAAATGGACATGCAGGACCCACAGGGAAGTGGCTACTGAACTTTACCAAAATAAGGTGGCATGGTCCTTCAGATTCTTTCTTCATGAGGAAAATGCCAGACATTCTGCAGGACAAAGAGGAAAGTGAGGCAGGCAGGACAGTCCTTAAAATTTCTTGCTTCTCTAAAAAGTCTGCCAGATACTTTAAGCCTACAGGCTGAAGATAGATATCCCAGTGTTGCTGAGGAACTTTGAATGACTGTCCATGTAGCCAGATGTCTTTGTTATTTCTAGAGTTTTAGAAGTTACTTGCAATGCACTTCCTATTTTATTAGGTAATACTATATCCTTTTAGGGTCTTTGAAGTAATTAAGGACTAGATAGTTATAATTCTAATTTTACTGTTATGATAAAAGATAATTTAGATATGAAACTTTAGAATCACACTTATAACAAAGATAAGAGAGATGATCAAGTATTTTCTTTAATTCTGCCAAATAGAAAAAGACTAGACATTATAACTCTAATTCTTGTTTGATAACTCTTTTGTTACATGTAATTTTACTATGTTAAAATTAAAACCTTTCTTTTTGATTAGACAGAAAAGGGCAAATGATGTGGGATGTATTTTTGTATTCTGTGAATATGTGTTCCTCCCATTGGTTAATAAATAAAGCTGCTTTGACCTAAGGCAGGACACAATGGAGCCAATCAGGAGATCTAAGCAGAGATACAGGGAGGAGAAGGGTGGAGTCTTGGAGATGCTTGCCAGCCACCCAAAGAGCAAGATGCCAGCAGACCAATAATGGGTAATACATAGATTAATAGAAATGGGTTAATTTAAGATGTAAGAGCTAGCTAATAACAGCCAGAGCCACCAGCCAAAAAATTATAAGTAATAATAAACCTCTGAATTATTATTTGAAAATGGTTGTGAGACCAGGCAGGGAAGAAAAAAACACCTTTTATAATGTCTAATTATCTATTTATTGCCACATGGTCTATGGTCATTTGATATCTTTCATCTTGGGAGGTGGGCTCATGTTCTCTTACTCTACTCTCTTCATCCCAGTCCTCAGCTTGATTTTTCTGCCTAACTTTATCCTTCCTGGCTATTGGCCAAATCAGCTTTATTATTGACTAATGAGAGCAACACACATTCACAGAGTAAAGAAGGATCATCCCATGGCATTTCTTCCTTTGAGTCTAATCAAAAAAAGAAAGTTTTAACTTTAAGATGATAAAATCACATATAATAAGATAGTTATCAAACAAGAATTAACAATCACAATATCCAGTCTATTTATATTTGACAAAATCAGAGAAAACATTTATTTATACATCCTATCTTTATGAGTCTAAAGTTTTATATCTATTTTACCCTTTTGTCATCCCTAAGAAAATATATAACTATGATTATCAAGTCTTAAACTGTATCAAAGATCTGAGAAAGAAATAATATTGCCTGGGTAAGCAGAAAGTGCAGGCAAGTGAATTCCAATAAATGTAAGAAATGACAGAAACATCTGGCTGCCTGGACCCAAGGATCCTCTGTAACTTTGGGGCATCCATCTTTGGTCTATAGGTCTAGAATCTCTGACAGACCTTTTACAGAAGCAGGAAATTTTGAAGATCTGCCCAAACCTGTCTTGGCAGTCACTTTTCTTGCATCCGAGTGCAGTTTCTCTTGCCATATGGCTAACTTTTGTTATAAAGAAAAGTCTAACTTTTAAAATACTTTAAATGCCGTATTCTGTAGGTCTTTGTAGTGTTTGAAGATTACTCATCTGAAATATATCTTTGTATACCAAGAAAACTAAAAATCATGGCAATATGTTTGATAACTATAGGTTAATAACTATTAATCTGTATTTCTTAATTATGTATTAAATTTTTAAATGAGCTGCATAAACACAATATCTTAAACAAGAGTAGAAAGACACATATAGCATAATAAAATTAACTTTAAATTTTTATCAATAAACTAAAATCCATACCAATGTAAAATATTTTGAAATTAACAGTTGTTTTTTGAATTGAAGTAGGTTCAACTATCCCTTTCCCCATCATTTCTATATTATATCCTCTTTTCTCCTTTTAGAAAGAGATTGATTATGACCAATAACAATTTGTAACCAACCTCCCTTGAATGAAAACAAACATTTATAACTAATATTTTGGGAATGTGGGCACAGATTACTGGACTACTTTATGCTAAGTAGAGGCACTGGTAATTTTGGATGACTCTGAGAAAAATCAGGATAGTTGTTAGGTCTTGGCTGGAGTGTTGTGTGACACTGGATCATCTCAATCAGTAGCCTTGAAACTGCTTTGGATATTGGATCATCTGGATCGTTTTTATGGGTGTCTGGCCCCCTTGTTTGAAATTATATAAACTTTTAAAGGTAGTGTAAATATCTGTACTAATGCAAATATAAACTGTTCTTTGTACAGAAGCCAGCCAAAGATAATATTTTGTGTTATGTTTGAACATGTAAAATGTACATTATGTGTCATTATTATTATTATTATTATTATTATTATTATTATTATTATGTGTTTTAATTTTAAACAAAAGCCATGGGTTCCCCTGTCCTCCCCCCTCCCACTCCAACCTCCACCTTCCTCCCAGACCCTCCCCTCCTTTCCCATGTCCTCCAGGAACAAGACACTCTGGGGGACTCATTTAAACTTGGTGGAGTCAGTACAGGCAGGTCCTGTCCCCTCCTTCCAGGCTGAGCATGTGTCCCTGTCCCAAGGTTCCAAACAGCCAGCTCATGCACCAAGGACAGGTTCTGGTCCCACAGCCAGGGAGCCTCCAAAACAGTTCAAGCTATTCAATTGTCTCACTTATCCAGAGGGCCTGATCCAGTTGGGGGCTCCACAGCCGTTGGTTCATAATTCATGTGCTTCCATTCAATTGGCTATTTGTCCCTGTGCTTTTTCCAATCTTGGATTCTACAACTCATGCTCTTGCAATCCCTCCTCCTTCTTGACAGTTGGATACCTGGAGCTCCACCACAGGCCTGGCCAAGGATCACTGCATCCACTTCCATCAGTTATTGGATGAAAGTTCCAAGACAACTGCTAGGGTGTTTAGTCATCTGATCACCAGACTAGGTCAGAACAGGCCCTCCCTCAACCACTGCCAGCAGTCTACAGAGGATATATCATTGTGGATTTCTTTAGACCTCTCAAGCACTCTGCCTATTCCTGTTCTCATGTGGTCTTCATTTATCATGGTCTATTATTCCTTGTTCTCCCTTTCTGTTCTTGATCCAGCTGGGTTCTCCTGCTCCTCTAAGCTTTCTTTCCCTTAAATCTTGCCCTTCATTACTCCCACTGTTGTCTAGGTTGGTCATGTAGATCTCATCCATTTCTCTGTCATTGGGTGATCCCTGGGTCTTTTCTAGGGTCCCGTTTTCTGGGTAGCCTCCCTGGAGTTGTTTAGGAGTCTAGTCATCTTTGTTTTACACCTAATATCCTCCTATGAGTGAGTACATACCATGTTTGTGCTTCTGAGTCTGGGTTACCTCACACAGGATGATTTTTTCTAGATTCATCCATTTGCCTGAAAACCTCATGGTGTCATTGTTTTTCTCTGCTGAGTAGTACTCCATTGTGTATAGGTACCATGTTTTCTTTATCCATTCTTCAGTTGAAGGGCATCTAGATTGTTTCCAGGTTCTGACTATTACAAACAATGCTGATATGAACATAGCTGAGCAAATGCCCTTGTGGTATGGTTCAGCATTCCATGGGTATATCCCCAAGAGTGCTACAGCTGGGTCTTGGGGGAGATAGATTCCCAATTTTCTAAGGAAATATTGATTTCCAAAGTGGCTGTACAAGCTTGCATTCCCACCAGCACTGGAGGAGAGTTCTCCTTGCTCCACATCCTCTCCAGCATAAGCTGTCTTCTGTGTTTTTGATCTTAGCCATTCTGACAGGTGTAAGGTGGTATCTCAGAGTCGTTTTGATTTGCATTTCCCAGATAATTAGAGATGTTTTGAGCAATTCCTTAAATGTCTTTCAGCTATTTGAACTTCCTCTCCTGAGAATTCTCTGTTTAGTTCTACAGCCCATTTCTTAATTGGACTGTTGGGCATTTTGATGCCTAATTTCTTGAGTTCTTTATATATTCTGGATATCAGCCCTCTGTCAGATGTGGGGTTGGTGAAGACCTTTTCCCATTCTGTAGGCTGTCACTTTGTCTTGTTGATCATGTCCTTTGCTCTACAAAAGCTTCTCAGTTTCAATAGGTCCCATTGATTGACTGTTTCTCTCAGTGTCTGTGCTACTAGTGTTATATTTAGAAAGTGATCTCATGTGCCAATGCATTCAAGAGTACTTCCTTCTTTCTCTTCTATCAGGTTCAGAGTAACTGGATTTATGTTGAGGTCTTTGATCCTCCAATTGTTTGTATCTATTGATATTTGCTTTGTGGCCAAGTATGTGGTCAATTTTAGAGAAGGTTCCATGGTGTGCTGAGAAGAAGGTATATGCTTTTTTGTTTGGGTTGAATGTTCTGTAGATATCAATTAAGTCCATTTGAGTCATAACATCAGTTAATTCCTTCATTTCTCTGTTAGGTTTCAATTTGGCCAATTGGTCCAGAGGTGAAAGTGGGGTGTTGAAGTCTCCCACTATTAATGTTTGGGATTTTATATGTGATTTATTCTTCAGTAATGTTTCTTTTACATATGTGGTTGTCCTTGTTTTGGGGGCATAAATGTTCAGAATTGAGACTTCATCTTGGTGGATCTTTCCTGTGATGAGTATGTAATGTCCTTCATCATCTCTTTTGATTGATTTTAGTTTGAAGTCTATTTTGCTGGATATTAGGATGGCTACACCAGCTTGCTTCTTAAGACCATTTGATTGGAAAGTCTTTTCTGATCCTTTTATTCTTAGGAGGTGTCTATCTTTGAATTTGAGGTGCTTTGGTTCTCTGCATAGACCACCCAGTCCCAAATAAACACACAGAAGCTTAAACTTACATTAATTATAATTGTTTAGTCAATGGATCAAGCTTTCAATTAAATTAAATTTAGCTCTTACATTTAAAGAAACCCATATCTATTGATCTATTTGTTTCCAGATGGTTCATTGCTTACTGGTCCTTTTGCATCTTGGTTCTTGGGAAGCTGGCTTGCATCTTTCAACTCTGCCCTCTTCATCTCAGTCCTCAGATTGATTTTTCTGCCTAAACTTATCCTGCCTGGCTGTTTTCCAAAATAGCTTTATTATTGACCAATAAGAGCAACACACAGTCATAGATAGCATAAACATGGAACATCCCACAGCAGCTGCTGCTTTTGTAAATAAGACATCTTTTGGTCATAAAATTAAAAGTATTTTTTAATGATACTATTGATAAATTATAAGTCCAATAAATCTGTAAAACAGCATGAAGATTCTTTCCTAATGTTTTTTAATGTTTATAAAGTATCTCTACAATATTAGGTGATAAGATAGCTTATCAGATGAACACATCTCAAGAAAAATGAGGAAGAAGATGTAATTACAGCAATATTTTCAAGAAAATAGCAAGATACACATTGTTTCTGGTTGGAAATGAAAGGCCAAATGGTGAATGTGACATACTAATCAGAAGTAACTCATCATAGGCACAAGGATAGGCAGTCTCTGAAGGATGATAGAAGAAGGTTTTGATTTAAGTGGTCATAAAAGACCCTCCATTTCTGAAAAAAGTATGCTTCAAAAGAACAGTTTGAAAAATTTTTAATCTATATGGGTTTCTGAATGTGGAAAATAGCAGCAAATCTCAAATCATACTGAAAAGCATCTTGCAGTACTTAAGAACCAAACTGATTTAACTCTTCATCTGAGTACATGCAGAGACCAGATGGTAAACTGTGCACTGAGGTTTGGGAAACTGCACTGTGA
Organism: Onychomys torridus; assembly: GCF_903995425.1. Taxonomy (NCBI): domain Eukaryota; kingdom Metazoa; phylum Chordata; class Mammalia; order Rodentia; family Cricetidae; genus Onychomys; species Onychomys torridus. Next base: position 82,677,101 of record NC_050453.1, read on the forward strand.
AGGACATTTTGCATCTGATTGTGCACTAAAAACGAAAGACTATGAATCACTACCAATTGGGTTTCAGGTCTCTGGGAAAATGGGGACTTTTTATTTCCACTGTGATTTCACATAAAATACAAGAACATTTTCTCAAGCTTTTCTTTCTGGTCATTTGGAGCAGCTTTCCTTCATAATGTAGTCTTAATGCCATCTACCTCTCCTCCTCATGCCTTGAGAATGATCATTCTCAAGCCCAGGACAACATCATTTTTTTTTTTGTTAAAATTAATAGAGATTCTTTACAGGTCTCTATAATTCTCTCTAGGTGACATTATATTTCTATGTGGTTTTCTGTGCCTGTGTTTTGGTTTTTCTCAGCTATGTGTCTTCTTCTTGGGAAAGTGTCCATGTCTTCAAATCTGGATACCTTCAGAGTTCATCTTGCTCATTTCTGCAGATTGGATTCTTTTGATTTTTAAGTAATTTATTCTCAGTGTTTTCAGTACACCTTTCAGAATCTCATGCTTTTTTTTGTTGTTATTTTCAGATATGAGAGTAGGTATATGTAGGTATATAAACATATTGTTCCTTATTGGGTGGTATAGATATTTTCTAATTTCCTATCAAGTTAGCCTATGTAGTTATTAATTTTCTTAATTTTAGATTTTGCAATATTTTCTTCTTGTTTTATTATTTTATCAGTGTCATTATAAAAATGATCTTGTGGTTTAGCAGTTTATTTGAATAATGCCTTCTTTCTTTTAAAAAATATAAGAAGAACTGCATGTGTTTCATGGTATTCATTTCCTCTATAATCTACATACTTGAATTTCAGGCCAAGAGTAAAGCTAAGGTGCGTTGATGCTCATAGAAGATTGAACTGAATCAAAACTTGAATGGTACAATTTGTCAGGCCTGGTTCTGCTTACAAATGTCAGCACTTGGCTTTACAAATAAAAGACATGATTTCAATTAAGTCAAGATCCTTAAATCTATGTATTTTGAATATCATGAAAAGAAAAACTGAGTTCTTTTCTCTAACAAATTATTTTTCATGGTCAATGTGCTAAAGAATGAAAAAAATCCAATTCTTGATAAAATTTCTTACCATCTAATCTGTTCTGATGTTTGTCCCATGGAATCTACCTGCCCCAATGGCTTTATGATAAGGTTAAAAGGAAGCTCCTTTTTGTATTTCTAAATCTGTTTTCTTTATTCTCACAAAGTGCCATTTGAAAGTATCTAGTCAGCTATTACTTGAAAGGACTTTTTTTTTTTACATTTTAATTTTAGCTTAGTTTTATGTGTCTTTATATACATATGCCTGCTTGTCTGAATGTTCATCTTGTACAGCAAATACTTGAAGGTTCCTGAGGAGGGTGTTGGATCTTCTAGAAATTTGGATATAGTTAATTTTGAGCTGCCCAGTGGGATTGTTGAGAATCCAACCCAGGTTTTCTGCCCTAAGATCAAGTGCTCTTAAGCCCTGAGTCATCTCTCTAGACCATTGCTTGTTTTAGAAACAGGGTCTTATGGATCTCAGTTTGAACTAGACCATATAATGCAGCTGAAGAAGTCTTAAACATCTAGAATGCTGTGCCTCCAACACCTGTGTGCTGAGATTGTAGATATGTATGCACAAACTTGAAGGATTTTTGAAATGAGATTTTCAATCCTGAGTCTTACATTTTAACTTTGCTTAGGTTATTTAACTTAAAATATTTTGAAAATAAACATGGAAGTTTTTAGACATAAAGAAGAGAAAATTTTCAATATCATAAGAGTCACAATATGAAAAGCCTATTTTCAATAAAAATTAAAATTATTAAAATAGACATCCAAACTTGAGAATATGAAATTAAATGGAGTACCATAAACAACATGTCCTACTAGAATCAATTTTTATTAAATATATGATAAATATATATGCATGTTTGTGTGTATATGTGTATATAATTTATTTCAACATTGTTCATTTACAGAACATTTGAGAAGACAGTAATACATTTTCCTATAGGTTTTTTACTTCCACATATTCATTGCTTCCTCTACTATCAATATATTCAACATCCTAGTTTATTTGGTAGCTAAATTGATACCTAAATATGACCAGTATTCCCACTTCTTACCATTGCTGGTAGATCAATAAGTTCTCTTAATATCAATCAGGGACTTCTACTTTATGATGAGTTTTAAGTAACAAACTATAGCTAATTAAAGAAAAGTATGCCAAATTGAACAATACTATGCCTTTCTTCTTGGAGATAATGTCTGTATACAGTGTTGTATCTGATAAACAAAAAATTTTTTCTTGGTTTTCAGCCTGCAGGAGGAAGGTGGAATAGGAACAACCACTTAATACAGGGAAACTTCACAGTCTCCTTGTTGCTCTAAAGATCTGTCTCTTTTCTTGGTGCTAATCCCCAATTGCTGTTTTTCAAGCTTGGATCGTATATTTTTAGCTGTCTGTTCCTACTTAATTGATGTGCTTTTGTGTGCCTTCTTTTGTTTTTCTTTATAGACTTAGCCATGATGGTGTTTGAATTTCTATAAAGTACTGAATTCATGAGATCATCTAGGGATATTTCTACTGTTTCTACATTGCTGTAATTAAGTTTCAACATTTTGTTAGTACATTATGGTATATTCCTTGGGAAAAGAGGTACAATTTGCTGCTCACAATGATCTGAAAATGTTATCACATTTTTAACAACAGAATTTTTTGGGTAGGGTTCATGAATTGTACTTTTGCTTTAAAATAATGTGTATCATATGGTCTGGTGTAGTTTCAATAGAAATGCAAATGCAAACAGTAGGTAAATATTTAAGCATTATTCACATAGTGGGCATTTCTCAAACTTCAATCCATAGAAAACAATATGAAGAACATAATGGTAGAAAGTTGTAATTATAGATGAGAAGAGAAGAAACAACATTTACTTGTCTTGTCAAAGCTTACATAGTTATCAAGTACATGACTTAAGATGTGGTCTCTAGAGCTTATGTATTTAGAAACTCTATTATTAAAAAATGTCATGGGAAACAGTGTTCCCAGTGCTAGCATAATAATTTCTAGGCTTTTTCTTTGTTTAAATAATATATTTACAACATGGAATCTGTTACTCAGATTATCTCTTGTATTTCTAAAAAGAGACTTCAGAAGCTGATTTTCCCCTTTATATCCTAAGTTGATAACCTAATATTTCACCCCATCTCTTAAATGGATGCCTAATTAACTATAGAATTAAAATCTAACAGTCTACATTACTAACTTCAATTATAGGAAACCATGGGTATGAATGATAAATGTTAAACAAAATTATCAAAGTTTGATATTATTCTACTTTTTCCATGATAGATGTAAAATAAGTATATAACACAATGGCATAGCCAAAGGAAATAATACTGTACTAATGACGATCTTTAGTCTTCATTTCATTAACAAAGTTACTGTTATGGTGAAACACAGGAAAATTAAAATTAGCTGGCATCCAGTAAAGTCTTCAAGTGATTAAAAGTTAAATATAACACTAAATTATGAAGACATTTCACTTTACCAAAGCATTTATATTTATAACACATATAAAGTATTATAAATTACCACTCTCTGAGCCTAATTATTTACAATTCTACAGATTAATAATATTCATTTGGTGTCACATTTTCCTGGCATAAAGAAGTAGTTCACTATCTCACTTGGAATCCAATAGTGTTTCTGAGAAGCATAATTCAAACTCCATTATATTTTAAAACAACATATTTCAGCACATAAATCAAGCTGTCTGTATCCTTATCTTCCAACTCACAGTTAAGATGAGTTAATGAAGTCCCACTTACTCATTCTAATAATTTATTTAAGACAAAAATTGTTGTGGTGGAAATGATTTTTATACACTACAAAAAAATTGTCCTTTGGATTGTTTGAGCAATGGAACTTTTTTATTTTATGAAATGTTCATGAATCTGGTAGCTTATATAAATTTTGTTTGGGTTCATAAATATTTATATAAATATTGAATACATTTCATAAGATAGGAACATCTTTTACTTATATAAATTTTTATTTCCCTGTCATACTTGTGAGTGTTCTGAGAAGACTCAACAATTACAGATAATTTCCTGGCACAAAAATTAATTAATCTGACACTATTCAAAACATGAAAATAAATACATGAATACTGCAGGGTGTCAAACATTTAGAAAATCAAAATGAAAATAAGCTTTATTAAAACATTAAGTAGATTGAGAATACTTTTTAGATATGATTATTTGACCTAACCTTTGCAATACTAGTGAAAATGGATAGTACACACACACACACACACACACACACACACACACACACACATGTATAAGAATTTACTACAATGACTTTTCTAAAGAAAATTATGAATTTCACATAGACTTTGTAATCTTTGTGGTGATGGTCATCTCTGAAGATTGGTTTTCCTCAGTGTGATTGTTTTTATGCCCTACTTCTCCCCATTTACAATGGAAATTGTGTACTTTATTTTGGACTATATAGCAGTCCACAGTACAGTCTTTGGATTTTAAAGTTAATTTAGACTTTTAAATCATTGAACATTCAAAAAGACTTGCAAAAGTTGGACTGTATTTTATATTGTGATGTTAGCATGGGGCTTAGGGAATGAGAAATAAAGAGTGAGTCTGCCTTAAGAGAATGTGCTTGTGTGTCAAAGTTGAAAGGCAGGGGTGTCATCATTAGCTTCAACTGCAACTTCACACAACATAAGAGTAACCTGGGAAGAAGAACTTTGATTTAGGAATTGTCTAGATCATGACTTTGAGGGATTTTCTTCATTTCTAATTGATATAAGAGTTCCCACCTCACTGCAGGTAATTCAATCCCTAAGAAGGTAGGATTATCCCAACCACTGTGGATTGGGCTTTATAAGAAAGATAACTGAGCAAACCAGAAGGAACATCCCAGAAGATACCTGGCATCCTTGACTATTGTTTTATTTTCTACCTCCAGATTATGCCTTGAGTGCCAGTGTTGACTTCTTTCTATGACATACTGTCAATAAGCCCTTTCATCTCCCATCAATGCTTTATCACAGCAACAGTCAAACAAAGTAACACACAAACATTATACATAGTTATACTTTTTTCATAACAATTTAAAATATTCTTTTCTGGATGACACTGATGTATGGTAATAATAATGTAACAGGTATTTCTTTTTTATCTTTTATTAAAATGTAAGAATACAATAATAATTATGCAGCATTTTTTCTCTTTGACTCCTGCCTATTGAAGTTATAGATAAACATTTGTCTTCTTTTTAAATACTAATATTTAAGTAGGCCATCATCTTTTAAAAGTTCATATAGAAATAATATTGAGCATATATGCAATTTCCATATTATTTTGCAAATCTACTTTAGTATATTCTATTACTCTTTGAATCAGAAAAATATACCTAAAATGGAATTTTCAGTGTATGGAATGATATATCATTTGATACAAGTCAATTCATTCAAAATATTTACTGCCTGTATATGTAACATCTGATGAACATATAGAAAATGTTACATGAGCTTCATGTAACTATAACAAAATCCCTAACATGCTGGACAAGCATGCTATGAGTTACTCATGCAAGAAATGTTTGTTTAGCACATTGCTTTGATTCTTTAGAATGCAGTAGCTGGCAGTCACATCAATACCAGGGAAAAGGGAGGGGAGTAGGGTTCCTCAGTCAATTTTGGTTATTCTCAGTGACATTGTCCCACTTTCTAAAAAATCCATATCTCTTCCAATACCACAATGATGGGAAGCAAGACCCTATATTAGGTCTTTGAGGAAGACACATAGGATCCTGACACATTTATCAAATAATTTAGAATAGAGGAAATATAATTAATTTTGGCTTTAGAAATTTGTTTCTTCATTTTTCATGGTCTGTTATTCCTCATTCTCCCTTTCTGCTTTGTTACAGCTGGGTTCTCCTGATCCCCTAAGCTTCTTTCCCTCAAATCTTGCCCTTCATTACTCCCACTGTCGTCCAGGTTGTTCATGTAGATCTCATCCATTTTGAGAACAGGAATAGGCAGAGTGCTCGAGAGGTCCCCAGAAATCCACAATGATATATCATCTGTAGACTGGCAATGGTCGAGAGAAAGCCTGATCTGACCTAGTCTGGTGATCAGATGACTAAACACCCTAACAGTCATCTTGGAACTCTCATCCAATAACTGATGGAAGTGGATGCAGAGATCCTCAGCCAGGCCCCAGGTGAAGCTCCAGGTGTCCAACTGTTGAGAAAGAGGAGGGACTGCAAGAGCGTGAATTGTTGAATCCAAGATTGGAAAAAGCACAGGGACAAATATCCAATCAAATGGAAGCACATGAATTATGAACCAAAGGCTGTGGAGCCCCCAACTAGATCAGGCCCTCTGGATAAGTGAGACAATTGAATAGCTTGATCTGTTTGGGAGGCAGATCTGTCCTTAGTGCATGAGCTGGCTGTTTGGAACCTTGGGCTTACACAGGGACACATGATCAGCCTGGAAGGAGGGGCCAGGACCTGCCTGTACTGTATCCACCAGGTTGAAATGAATCCGCAGGGGTTTCTTGTTCCTGGAGGACATGGGAATGGAGGAGAGGGGCTGAGGGAAAGGTAGGCATGGGGGCAGGATGGGGGAGGACAGGAGAACCCATGGCTGATGTATAAAATTAAAACACATAATAATAAAAAAAGAAACAAAAATAACTTAAAAAGATAATAATAATAAAATAAACAAGTTTGTTTCACCAAAATGACAAATTGCAACCATTATTGGGACAAAAAAACCCATGGCTATATAATAGGTCTTAGGGCAGAACCTATTACTATTATTCTGCTAAATGGATGTAATATTGAACTGATTCCTATTGAGTTACTGTTATAGATTTTTGCATTTTCCATTCCTCATTTCAGAAGCTTCCTTTTGCTGTAGATGGCTAATAACAGATACCAATAACAATCCAAGGTGCTTGAGAATAAAAGAATAAGAATATCACATACATCCTTACAATGGCTCAGAGATCATCATGGAGGGCAGAAAGAAAGATTGTTTTAAGAGTCGGTTAACAAGGAAACAGTGTTTTCAGGACACAGCAAGGCAGATGCCCACATATTGTGACAGTATGAACAAGACAGATTCAGGCTTAAATTAGAGGAAGTTCCAGCATGAATGTGTTTGTGTATGTGTTTGTGTATGTGTGTGTGTATGTGTGTGTGTATGTGTGTGTGTGTGTGTGTGTGTGTGTGTGTGCATGTGTGTGTGTGTGTGTGTGTGTGTGTGTGTGTGTGAAAGAACTCACACTCTTATTTAAGAAGCTAGTAGTTATTTATAGCTGTAGGAAAAGAGCCAGTAAGTCTGTTTCTTTTAATGCTGTGTGGTATTTGGTAGAGATAAATATACCCAGTAAGGCAACAAATCCATGAGTATATGGGCAACACAAACTGTACTTGATGGAGTGTGTGTGTGTGTGTGTGTGTGTGTGTGTGTGTGTGTGTGTTTAAAGAATCACATAAATTTGTGTGAATGTGGTGAGGTGTATGTGGCCTGAGTTGGGAGAGTGAGTGAATATGATTAAAATGCATTGAATTTCTCCAACAATTAGAAAACGAGGGAGAAATTATATTTCATAGTAGAAGAGAAAGTTTAATGTGTATGTTATGCAATTTTATTTGAAAATAACTCCTATCTTTGATTTTATAAGTATATTTCATAGAACAACTGAACAAAAGACTTGATTTTCTTCTCTCATGGCCAGAACACAAAGGAAGGCATATAGGAATCCAGAACTGAAAGTGAAATTGTATACTTGAAGATCACCACATGATGGCACCATGCTACATCTATTTAACTGCCTGATCGCTTGGACGATGCATGCATAAATACAAACAGAAGAGCAAACAAGCTAAGAGGTTTTTTTAGAAGAAAGAAATCAAGAACACACTGTTGTGAAGTTTTTCCTACAAAATTTATGTAGCTATCATATGGACATCAATCTGTAACCACAGCAACGATGCTATACATTCCACAAGGAGTCGATCATAGTATGTTATTAGAGACTGCAATAAAGGACCACAGATTTATCTGTGAATTTCAATCAAAGCCTAAGTACAGAATGACATTCTGATTGCCTGAAGGCATCAATACCCACCAGGGAATGTCTATAAATTTTATTTTATATTTTAATTTCAAATACATATTTAAAAACGTGAAAATATTAAATGAAATCTTAAAGAATTAAATATTGCCAAAATAAAAATTTTAAAAATACATCTCAGAATTAAAACAAAACTCACCAATCCCTGGGCACCAGCCATCCCGGGTGGACCTGCCCAACTTGGCCCCAGTTTCCAGCCATTTGGCAGGCCCTTCGGGAAAACTCCCCTTTTCCAAGACTGCAGGCAGACCCTGCAGTCTCCACACCCTGACCCCACACCGATTTGCCTGAGACCCCAGCCACTTCCTGACAATCAGAGACCAGCCCCCAGCTTCCATCCTGCCCTGGAACTATAACCTGGACCACAGGTGAGTGCCTGGGGTCACACCCAGAGAGGCCCACACCTGGGTCACAGCCCAGGGCACCAGCCATTCTGGGGAAGACCTGCCCAACTGGGCCCCAGGTTCTGGCCATAGGGAAGGAACCCCCATCCCCACCGGGAAGGTTTCCCCTCTCCAAGACTCCCTGGTGAATCCTACAACCTCCATGCCCTGCCACCACACCAATCTGTCCAAGACTCCAGCCACTTCCTGAGACTCAGAGACGAGCCCCCAGCTCCCATCCAACCATGAACTCCCATCTGGACCAGAGAGCCCCCAGCTACCATCTGTCCCTGAACTCCCATCTGGACCAGAGCTTCCATCCTGTCCCGGAACTCCCATCTGGACAGGAAGAGCTCCCATCTGGACAAGATAAGGAGACCCCAGGGACTTCCTGAGACTCAGAGTCGAGCCCCCCAGCTCCTATCCGGCCAGCACTCTCATCTGGACCAGAGGTCCCATGTGGCCCAGAGCATCCATCTGGACTAGAGAGAGGCTCCCTAAATCTGTCATCACCAAGTACACTGATAAGACCAAGAACCCACAAGGAGATGGGCAGACATCAATACAACAAAATAAAGAGCAATACAGCATCACCAGAACCCAGCCCTTCTCCAACAGCTAGACATGAACATCCCAGAATGGAAGAAGAAGAAGAAGAAAACAACCTTATAAGTAACATCATGAAGAGGCTAGAGCCTTATATAGAAGAAATCAAAAATAAAGTGGAGGAACAGACCAAAAAAATGGGAAGAACTCTATAAAAAACTAGAGGAAAGGACAATTAAAGCAGAAGAAAAAATAAGTCCCTGAAAGAAAATCATGAAAAAGCAAGGGAAATAGTCCAAGAGGGAAATAGAAAAATGAAGAAGACACTAGCAGAAGGAAGGCTGGAAATAGAAAATATGAATAAACAAACAGGAACTTCAGAGGCAAATATAACCAACAGAATGCAAGAGATGGAATAGAGGATCTCTGGTGTTGAAGATACATTAGAAGAAATAGATTCATCAGTCAAAGAAAACACTAAAACCAACAAAGTCATGACCCAAAATGTCCAAGAAATTTGGGACACCATGAAAAGACAAAACCTATGAATAATAGGGATAGAGGAAGGAGAATACCAACTCAAAGGCACAGAAAATATATTTAACAAGATCATAGAAGAAAACTTTCCCAATTTAAAGAAGGAAATGCCTATGAAAATACAAGAAGCCTATAGAACACCTAACAGACTAGACCCCCCCACACACAAAGTCCCCTTGCCACATAATAATTAAAAAACTAAATGTACAGAATAAAGAAAGGGCAGCAACGGAAAAAGGCCAAGTGACTTATAAAGGCAAACCCATCAGAATAACACCTGATTTCTCAATGGAGACTTTGAAAGCCAGAAGGATCTGGACAGCTATAATGCAGACAGTAAGAGACTATGGATGCCAGCCTAGACTAATATACCCAGCAAAACTTTCAACCATCATAGATGGAGTGAACAAGACCTTCCAAGAAAAAAACCAGATTTAAACAATACTTATCCACAAACCCAGCCTTACAGAAAACACTACAAGGAAAATTCCAACCTAAGGAAGGCAGATACACCCATGAAAATACAGGCAATAGATAACACCACAGCAGAGAAGTAAACCCCAAAGAAGAGAAATACACTTACACTAACACTAAGAAATAAAAATAATAACAGGAAAGAACAATTAGTGGTCATTAAAATCCCTTATTATCAATGGACATAATTCACCTACAATAAGATACACACTAACAGAATGGATACAAAAACAGGACCCATATTTCTTCTGCATACAAGAAACACACCTGAAATTCAAAGGTAGACACCTCCTAAGAATAAAATGCTGGGAAATGACTTTCCAATCAAATGGTCTTAAGAAGCAAGATGGTGTAGCCATCCTAATATCCAGCAAAATAGACTTCCAACTAAAATAAATCAAGAGAGATGATGAAGGATATTACATACTCATCACAGGAAAGATCCACCAAGATGAAGTCTCAATTCTGAACATTTATGCCCCAAACACAAGGGCACCCACATATGTAAAAGAAACATTCGTAAAACTTAAATCACATATAAAACCCCAAACATTAACAGTGGGAGACTTCAACTCCCCACTTTCACCTGTGGACATATCGGCCAAATTGAAACTTAAAAGAGACATAATGGTCTTAACTGATGTTATGGCTCAAATGGACTTAATATCTACAGAGCATTCCACCCAAACAAAAAAGAATATACCTTCTTCTCAGCACCCCATGGATCCTTCTCTAAAATCGACCACATACTTGGCTATAAAGCAAATCTCAACAGATACAAAACAATTGGAATAACCTACTGTGTTCTATTGGAACACAATGGTTTAAAGTGAGATTTCAACAACAACAACAAAAACTACAGAAATCCTACAATCTCATGGAAACTGAATAACGCTCAACTGAATCACCAATGGGTTAAGAAAGAAATAAAGAAAGAAATTAAAGACTTCCTAGAGACCAAAGAAAATGAATACACCACATACCCAAAGTTATGGGACACTATGAAAGCAGTGCTAAGAGGGAAATTCATAGCACTAGATGCCCACATAAAGAAGCTGGAGGAATCTCATGCTAGTGACTTGACAGCACACCTGAAAGCCCTAGAACAGGAAGAAGCAAAATCTCCCAGGAGGAATAGACACCAGGAAATTATCAAATTGAGAGCTGAAATCAATAAAATAGAAATAAAGAGAACAATACAAAGGATTAATGAAACAAAGCGTTGGTTCTTTGAGAAGATCAACAAGATAGACAAGCCCTTATCCAAACTAACCAAAAGACAGAAAGAGAGCATGCAAATTAACAAAATCAGAAATGAGAAGGGGGACATAACAGCAGACAATGAGGAAATCCAGAGAATCATCAAGTCATACTTCAAAAAAATCTACTCCAAAAAACTGGAAAATCTCAAAGAAATGGATAATTTTCTGGATAGGTACCACATACCTAAGTTAAATCAAGACTAGATAAACCATTTAAATAGTCCAATAACACCTAAGGAAATATAATCTGTCATTAAAAGTCTCTGAACAAAAAAAAAAAAAAAAAGGCAGGACCAGATGGTTTCACTGCAGAATTCTACCAGATCTTCAAAGAAGACTTAATACCAATACTCTTTAAATTGTTCCACACAATAGAAGCAGAAGGAATAATACTAAACTCCTTCTATAAGGCTACAATTACCCTTATTCCTAAACCAAACAAACATGCAACAAAGAAAGAAAACTAAAGACCAATCTCCCTCATGAATATTGATGCAAAAATACTGAACAAAATACTGTCAAACAGACTCCAAGAACACATCAAAACAATTATCCACCATGATCAAGTAGGCTTCATCCCAGGGATGCAAAGGTGGTTCAACATATGAAAGTCTGCCAATGTAATACACCATATAAACAAACTCAAAGAAAAAAACCCATGATCATCACACTAGATGCAGAAAAGGCATTTGACAAAATCCAACACCCTTTCATGATAAAGTTCTTGGAGTGCTGAGGAATACAGGGAACATACCTAAACATAATAAAGGCAATCTACAACAAGCCAACAGCCAACATCAAATTAAATGGAGAGAAACTCAAGGCAATAGCACTAAAATCAGAAACAAGGAAAGGCTGTCCCCTCTCCCCATACTTATTCAATATAGTACTTGAATTTCTAGCCAGATCTGTAAGACAACATAAGAAAAACAAGAAAGGAAGAAGTCAAGATTTCCCTATTTCCAGATGACATGATAGTATACATGAGTGACCCCAAAAATTCAACCAAGGAACTGATCCATCTAATAAAAACCTTCAGCAACATAGGAGGATATAAGATCAACTCAAAAAAATCAGTAGCCCTCCTATGTACAATAGACAAACAGGCTGAGAAGGAAATCAGAGATACACCACCTTTTACAATAGCCAAAAATGATATAAAATACCTTGGGGTTACTCTAACTAAGCATGTAAGGACCTATATAATAAGAACTTTAAGTCCTTGAGAACAGAAATTGAAGATGTCAGAAAAAGGAAAGACTTCCCATGCTCATGGATAGGTAGGATTAACATAGTAAAAATGGTGACCTTACCAAAAGTAATCTACAGATTCAACACAATCTCCATCAATTTACCAACACAATTCTACACAGATCTGGAAAAACAAAAAAACGCAAGATAGCCAAAAGAATCCTGTACAATAAAACAACATCTGGAGACATCATGATCCCCAACCTCAAGCTCTACTATAGAGCTACCTTAATATAAACAGCTTGGTACTGGCATAAAAACAAATGTGTGGACTAATGGAATCGAATTGAAGATCCTGATATTAATCCACACACCTATGAACATACTATTTTTGAAAAAGAAGCCAAAAACGTACAATAGAAAAAAGAAAGCATCCTCAACAAATTGTGCTGGCATAACAGGATGTCAATGTGTAGAAGGCTATAAATAGATCCATCTCTGTCACCATGCACAAAACTTAATCCAAGAGGATCAAAGACCTCAACATAAATCCAGTTACTCTGAACCTGTTAGAAGAGAAAGAAGGAAGTACTCTTGAACACATTGGCACTAGAGATCACTTTCTAAATATAAAACCAGTAGCACAGACACTGAGAGAAACAGTCAATCAATGGTACCTGTTGAAACTGAGAAGCTTTTGTAGAGCAAAGGACATGGTCAACAAGACAAAGCCACAGCCCTCAGAATGGGAAAAGTTCTTCACCAACCCCAATCAGAGGGCTGATATCCAGAATATATAAAGATCTCAGGAAATTAGACATCAAAATGCCAATTAAGAAATGGGCTATAGAACTAAACAGAATTCTCAACAGAGGAAGTTCAAATGGCTGAAAGACATTTAAGGAATTTCCCCACATCCCAATTTATCTGGGAAATGCAAATCAAAACAACTCTGAGATACCACCTTACACCTGTCAGAATGGCTAAGATCAAAAACACAGAAGACAGCTTATGCTGGAGAGAATGTGGAGCATGGGGATCTCTCCTCCACTGCTGGTGGGAATGCAAGCTTGTACAGCCACTTTGGAAGTCAATATGGTGCTTCCTTAGAAAATTGGGATACATCTCTCTTAAGACCCAGCTGTAGCACTCTTGGGCATATATCCAAGGAATTCCAAATCATACCACAAGGGCATTTGCTCAGCTATGTTCATATCAGCATTGTTTGTAATAGCCAGAACCTGGAAACAACCTAGATGCCCTTCAACTGAAGAATGGATAAAGAAAATATGGTACATATACACAATGGAGTACTACTCAGCAGAGAAAAACAATGACATCATAAGGTTTGCAGGCAAATGGATGGATCTAGAAAAAATCATCCTGAGTGAGGTAACCTAGATTCAGAAGGACAAACATGGTATGTCCTCACTCATAGGAGGATACTAGATGTAAAACAAAGATTACTAGACTGCTACACAACTCCAGGGAGGCTACCTAGAAAACGGGACCCTAGGAAAGACACAGGGATCACCCAATGACAGAGAAATGGTTGAGATCTACATGAACAACTTGGATGACAGTGGGAGTAATGAAGAGCAAGTTTGAGGGAAAGAAAGCTTAGGGGATCAGGAGATCCCATCTGTATCAAGAACAGAAAGGGAGAACAAGGAATAGCAGACCATGATATGTATAGACCACATGAGAACAGGAATAGGCAGAGTGCTAGAAAGGTCCGATAGCCTCATCTGACCTAGGCTTGTGATCAGATGGCCAAACACCCTAACTGTCGTGCTGGAATCTTGTCCAATAACTGATCGAAGTGGATGCACAGATCCTCAGCCAGGCCCCAGTTGTCAAGAAAAATAAGGGATTGTAAGAGTGTGAATCGTTGAGACCAAGATTGCAAAAAGCAATCAAACTAATATTAGTCAAACTAATAGAAGCACAAGAATTATGAAGTAATGACCGTGGAGCCCCCAGCTGGATCAGGCCCTCTGGATAATTGAGACAATTGAACAGCTTGAACTGATTAGCAGGCATCCAGGCTGTGGGACCAGGACCTGTCCTTAGTGCATGAGCTGGCTGTTTGGAACCTTGGGCTTACACAAGGGACACTTAGCTCAACCTGGAAGGAGGGGACTGGACCTGCCTATACTAAATCCTCCAGGTTTAAATGAATCCCCAGGGGAGTTTTGGCCCTGTAGGAGATGGGAATGGAGGGGAGGGGCTGGGGGGAAGGTGGGGATGGGAGCAGGATGGGGGAGGACAGGGGAACCCATGTCTGATGTGTAAAATTAAAACACAAATTTAATAATTAAAAAGTAAAAAAATATAAATGAAATAATGGAACCTTCATTGACGACTTACTATGTGACGCAAATGTATTAAAATATGTAAAGAAGTCAGAATAAAATCTGATATTTAATTAAAAAAACAACTCCCCCCCTAAAAAAAAACCCAAGCCAAAACAAAATAAAAACATAACTCTGCTCCCTTACCAACTTTGTTGTGTTATGGTATTAGGGAAAATGCAAATGACTTACCATTTTATATATTCATAGTATCAGTATGTACTCATAGCCAAGTAGCTAACAATAATTGTACTTTTTGTGTTAACTGTTTATTGTATCTATCCCTGAGCATGTTGAGGTATTTTTTAAGATTTATTTTTAAATTTTATATATTAGTATTGTATTTGTATCATTTCTTCTTCTCTCTAATCCCTCCATATCCTCCTGCACCTCCACTTCACAAATTCTTGGAATTTTTTGTCATATTTATTATGTTTGATGAGTGTGTGTGTGTGTGTGTGTGTGTGTGTGTGTGTTTGTGTGTGTATGTATATATGTACAACTTACTGAATTCATTTATTGTTACTCATATGTACTTATGTCTGTATGTTTAGGACTGAATACTTGTGACTGAGTAACCTATCAGCAGTCTTGTCAGTAGAGGTCTTGTGACATTTCCTGACACATACTGGCATGTCAGTTAGAGCTGTCATTGTCAAGTCTTGTTTAGGAAACAATGCTGTTTGGGTTTCACATGTGAGGCTTCCTTGTCACATAGAAGACACTGTCTTTTAGTAGACATCCAGACATGTAATTGGAGATTCTGGTGTTCATGTATCAGTTGGGACTGGATATCCCGTGATCAGTTATTTGTGATTTTACCCTGGAAGGAGGTGTGTGTGTGTGTGTGTGTGTGTGTGTGTGTGTGTGTGTGTGTATGTGTATTTAATTGTTTATATCTGCTGCTGCTGCAAAAAAGCATCTTTGATGAGTAATGAGAGCTTAGTTATCTTTGGGTATAGAATAAGTATTTGGAATGTAGTTAACTTCTGTGGTACATGACCTACCTACAATGTGTAATCAGCTAAGAACCAGGCATTAAATCTTTCCATTTGAGCTGATATTAAATACAATGAAATGGGTCAGGATATGAATCCCACTATGTGTATGCTTTGGGATAACTTCCCATGTTGGTCATTATTGTGGTTCATGGCATTCACAGGTAGATAGAGCTATTGACTGATTTTCTACTTTGGCAGCTTCCACACCCTGTCTGACCTATGAGAGCTAGTCTTCAAGGGGGAAGCTTCCAAGTCAGTTAGCATTCAATTTCTCTAAGTTTTGTGTCCAACGTGTGTTTTATCTTCAACAATAGGGACTTACCTTCAAATGTTGTAATGCTTCCAAGGGCATTGGCCAAGTGTGTATTGTTTTGTTTTGTTTTGGGAAATTCTTTGACTCCCCTGTCCAACATTTCAAAGGAGGCCCCCCTGGCATTTTATTTTTAAAGATTTCTCCCTGGATGGAGAATTGCTTACTTTGTGGTTAGTTTTTCCTTGATTGTCTATTGTTTTTTTTAATTTAATTCAATTTTACATATCAGCCATGGGTTCCCCTGTCCTCCCCCCTCCTGCCCCCACCCCTGTCTCCCTCCCATTCCCATCTCTTCCAGAGCTAAGATTCCCCTGGGGATTCAGCTCAACCTGGTAGATTCAGTCCAGGCAGGTCTAATCCCCTCCTTCCTGGCTGAGAAAAGTGTCCCCGCATAAGCCCCAGGTTCCAAACAGCCAGCTCATGCACTAAGGAGAGGTCCGGTTCTTATTTCAGGTAGTTTTCACAATGATTATCCAATTTCCCAAGATACATAAAATGCATGAGCTCATATCTTTTTTTTCCCCACAGAAAACACTTCTCATGGCAGATGTTGAGGATGGACATATAAACTCTATACAATGCCATGTTTCAAATCTAAATGCCATATATTCAATTAATTTTATAATTATATTTTAAAGCCAAACTTTGAAAAAGAGCAATGGAGGGTATTTATGAGGGTTTGAAGGGTTGACATGGAAGGTAGAAGTGACATAATTATATTATAGTCTTACAAAGCATAAAAGAACTAATTTAACACATGAGGCTGAAATAAAATTTGATGCTTTTCCATCATAAGACAGAAAGAAAAGCTACAAAACTCAGATAAGAAACAATATTGTTAAATATTTAATATTTAGGAAATATTGAGGTTTAACAGTCCTTGATGCCATGTAACTTGACCCTAAAAGATATAAATTAATGTTTTTGATCAGTTTCAAGGGAAAAAAAAAGCACACTTTAGTTAGATATTGGCATCATCCATACTTTAGATTTTACTAGCATATTTTTCAAAATCTAGAAAAAAGTTAACCAATGGAATCACTGCTTATGACATTTAAATATATCATGTTTCAGCCTTTTTATAATAGAATCATATGAGGCTTGTCAATTTATCAATTTTCCTCAGTAAATTGAAAAGTTGTGGATAAAACAAATGAATGTTCTAAAATTTTCTGTGTGGGATAAATTTTCACATAAGCCTGATACAATTATTCTCCTAGATTCCTTTGTAGATTTCCCTGCAGTTTTATAATTCTTTTATGTGTAGTCTATTAATTTCTTTACCAGGATGCTACATTTTCTTTGTTTAGAAATAGCAAATATGTGTTGGTGACAGTATCTGAAAGACATCAAAGTTTATTATTGATATAATACCAATGAAGATAATACAAGCTCTAGGACCAATATTCATTCACATAACTCCAAACACACAGCAGAAGTAAAGAAAATGTAATGAAAGAATCCACAATATCCCTATATTCAAAAAAGAATTTGTAAAGGCTATAACTTTTTGTCTGCATTTGATTTTAAATTGAAAACACAGGCATCATGGGAAAGAATGACTTGAATCCTCCATTCTGTCTACCAAAAATTTTGTATTCTCTGATGTCAGAAGAAGAGAAACTGAACTGAAATTAATTAGGTTAGCTTTTACCTAACCATGAATCCATTATTCCTGACTTTAACAAAACAAAACTAATACTGGAATAGTTAAGATTAATTTAAATCAGTATAGACTTGTACATACATAAGGTAACCCTGAATTATACAGTCATAAGTCCTCTTGTGAATAATATAATAAAAAGCACATATACAGTGCCCAGGTCCAATAAATAAAATATCAATAAAAAAGTCACACGAACAAGAAACTAGAGTTATTACCTTACTCATGATATACTTAAGATAAAATTATGATGAAACTGTATGATTCAGATAAACTTGAAAGAACAAAAGCAACACTAAATATAATGAGGGCAATCAGAAAAAGCACAAAAATCATACATCAAATCAGCTAAGTACAAATCTTAAGGGGTTTGTACATAGTAACTGAACAATGAAGTAAAGAACTAGCAATGTCAAAATCGGTACTACTGATCTGCCAGACAGAAATAATTTAGACAAAAAAGGAGCACTGTGTTGCACATCTATCTGTAATCCATTTTGGAGGCTGAATCAAGAGGATCATGAATTTGAGGCCAGAGGATTTGAGTTCCAGTCCAAGTTAGGTTACATAGAGAAATCTTGCTGCAATACAAATGCTAAAATATATCAATTAACAATTTTCATAAATAAAGGCATCCTATGAATTAAAAATTGTAGGGAAAGAAGAAAAAATAAAAGAAAGACAGTGAAGAAAAAGGGAGAGAAAGACAGAAGAAGGTAGAATCATGCCACGGTACACCAAGCATACAGCGATTGGAAGGAAAATTGTATAACTGTCTTGTCAATCCACTGGAGAATTCTGTACAGATATACCTTCCTAACAAGTGCATTTTATACACGGTAAATCCTGAATAAAAACAAGAAAACCCCCAAATTTCACATATGAATAATTAAAACTGAATCTTCAGTTTCAAAATATTTTTACATAAAAAGCAGACTGGCTTGTTTTTCTGGTGAATCCTGTTTTTTTTTTTTTTTTTTTTCCATATGATGTTGAGTATTATTCTTTGCAGATCTTTGAAGAATTGTGTTTGTAATTTGATGGGGATTGCATTAAATCTGTAGATTTCTTTTGGTAAGAACACCATTTTTACTGTTAATCCTGAAAACTGATAGGATAGTAAGGCCCATTTTTGAAAACTGCACTTACACCATTCATTGTACATGGTAAGTTGAGCTGATTCCTACATAGAGCCTTTACCTGTATATGTGAGTGTCTTTGGTATAGGAAATTATTCTTCATGCTACCAATGGTGAAATTTATGCATCACCCCATCCACAAATCTTTTAATCTATAAGAGTATCCAGACAAAATGTCATATAATGCATTGGTGGAACAGAGATTGTGGGAAAATTCAACAAATACCTGATTTGACGATAGGCACACTGTAAGATGTGGAATCCATACCTGACACTCCTTGGGTGGCCACGAACATGAGACTAGATAGTGTAGGACCCTAAGGTAAAACAAAAACTAACATTCTACTATATACATAGATTAGTATCTTGCTCAGCAATCATCAGACAAACTTCCTCATGCAGCAGATGGGAACAAATAAAAAGACCCACAATCAGAAATTATATATGTAGTGAGAGACCTCAGTACACTCCTCCATAAATGGGATGTCTCCATCAAATACCTCCCCCCAGTGTCAAGAAAGGCCTTGATGGTCATAGGTTTCAGTCAATCATGGGCTGGTTGCTTTTCTCCAAAACTTGACATCATGAGGTGTCTCCCCCCCCACACACACTCCCTGCTGCTGATGCCAAGTAAAACTACCTGCTTTCTGGAGAACATTCCTGGAACTGGAGGACTTATCTCATCTAAAAGCTATCTCTAATCCTGACTGCCTGATTTATCTTTAGCATGACCTTTCGCACAGATCACTGTTAGAAGCCTCCCTTGCTGCACATATGGTAACTAAGACTTATACATGGAGCCATATAATAAGAGTGTGTCACTTAATTCAAAGGAGTTTTTGTTACCAGAAAGCCTCCAAATCCTATATATTCCTTATACTCTGGAATAAAGATGAGTTATCAAAATTCTCCCATATTCCTGACTTGAGAGTATTTCTCCCAGAATCCTGAGGAAAATGCCATGGCCAGTGTGGGGTAATCTACAGGGGAAGAATCTAAGTACACCAGGCTCTTTTGTCTATATTTCTCTATAGACACTATTTTTCTCTAAGACAAAATTTTATCTGCATAGCTTCAGATCTGTCCTCACACTCAGCTCCTTTCTGTCCCTTCTTTTCCTGTCCTCTCCTAGTCCTAGTAATAACTAAGCTTTTAAGCCCTCAACTTCATCCTAATCTTCCATTCCTCTATCCTCCATCTTTCTTTCCTCTCCTAATTTCTTGACCTGATTCCAATCTACCTAAAATTTTTTCCTTGTTGTGTTCTCTTTGGGTCAAGACACTCTAACCCTAACCCAGATTCAGGAATTCTGCCCCAGTCTTCACTGCACCTGGTTATCCCAAAACCCTTTTGTTCTGAGTAAATAGCTCTGGAATGCCACTAGACTGGAGAGAAAGGGATAATCTGAGCTTCATTTGTACTAGAAGCAAAACTATGCATTTACACATCTGCCTGTCTCCTACGGGCATTGTCTCTGTAGGAATGTTACCTAGTCTAGATCAGCTATAGGTTTCAGAGGCTCATATTGTTTGCCATTATGATCTGGGAATTATGGGTGCACAAGAAATTGACAGTAGAAAACAGTTGATATACTAAAAGCTGAATAACAACAAAATTTCCTTGATATTTGACTTCTTCTCTAGAAGGATTCCTTGATATTTTAGGTATAACCTTATTGTATAAAGCTGAATCTCTATTTCATATTTTTGTAGCCTACAGCACTAAACTGATTCACTGAAGTCTGCCTCTAGTAGGGCTGTCTCTGTCATATACACAACCATCTGAAACCTGTTCTCTGCTTCTGCTCCCCCACCCTTGTGGACCATTGCACCTAATGATCCCGAGGAGGAAGCAGAGATACATCAGCACTGAGTGAGTGAGAGAGGATGGGGGACATCAAGGAAACATGCCTTCTAAATTAGCAGGTTTTCACAGATATGAACTCACAAAGACTAAGACATAATGCACAGGACCTGTACAGGTCTGTACAAGATAAGTTTCTGTAATAAGGTTATGCATATGCCCAACCTTAACTCGGAAGCTATCTCCAATCAATAACCACTTGAAATTGAAAGTTCAGTTTTCCCCAAAGGAGTCTCATTGCAGAAACAAACTACTCTTAAGTATATGCTATATACCTATCAGCAAATGGCAATTCTAAATTCTTATAGTCTCAAATTAGGCCAAAATGACTTCTCAAAAAGTGTTGACAAACTTTTTTTTTAGTAACTATACTCAAATGATACTGTTAAGTTAATATGATTAAGGAGGAGATTCTAAACTTCCTATCTTACAGCACTGTAGAAAAAAATTCTTTTCAAGACTATAGTTACAGTAGCATTAGGTAATAAATATGAGAAAAATAATAGAAACCTCATATTTCTGTCTTCCATGGCAGACATATCTTCTCCTCTTCCAAGATTTTGTTGTAATCTCCTCCTCCTTCTCCTTTTCCTCCTCCTCCTTCTTCTTTCTTCAACATTCATGTTCCTGGAAATGTATCTTGATCAATTCTCCATTTTAAAACTTGTCTATGTAATTGTCATTTCTTCTCTACTCTACTTTTAACTCTATGTTTCAGTGAATTGAATCCCTTATATATTGTAAGTTACAATGTCTAGCAAAAGTTTACCATTCAGTTTGGAGGACTGAGATCACAGAGAGGCCAAATTGTTCTACTCAGGTAGTTGATAAAGATGCAGGCACTCAGGATCCTTGGAGGTTCTGTCAAGATTTGGGAGGCACTTTCACTGTAGCTGCATAAGGAGAGAAACATGGCAGCTGTTTGGAGACCATAGAAAATGGAAGTAAAACACCACATCTAAAGCCCAAGTAAGTATGTGAATTTGTCATTCTTCTATGAATAGGGTTTGGTTTGTATCCAGAGCAATAGGTCTTGTCACAGGCTCTCACCTTTGTACAAGGTTAGATTTTGGTTGAGGAATACATTCATAAATATATATGTATATATGTATATTGAATAAAACAGAGTCCCTGGTATAGAGTGAATAGTCATGGATACTTTAATAGTCTTCATAGATGATTCCACAGTGTTTATTTTCTGAGTTAAGATTCTGAAAACTGGCTGAGGATCACTGCATCCACTTCCATCAGTTATTGGATGAGAGTTCCAGCACAACTGTCAGATCAGGCCCCAGGTAGAGCTCCAGGAGTCCAATTGTCAAGAAAGAGGAGGGATTGTAAGAGTGTGAATAGTTGAGACCAAGATTGGAAAAGCACAGGGACAAATATCCAAACTAATGGAAACACAGGAATTATGAACCAAAAGCTGTGGAGCCCCCAACTGGATCAGTCCCTCTGGATAAGTGAGAAAATTGAACAGCTTGAACTGTTTGGGACCCTGACCTGTCCTTAGTGCATGAGCTGGCTGTTTGGAACCTTGGGCTCACATAGGGACACTTTGCTCAGCCTGGAAGGAGGGGAGTGGACCTGTCTGTACTGAATCCACCAGGTTTAAATGAATCCCCAGGGGAGTGTTGGCCCTGGAGGAGATGGAAATGGAGGGGAAGGGCTGAGGGGAAGGTAGGGGCAGAGACAGGAGGGGGAGGACAGGGGAACCCATGTCTGATGTGTAAAATTAAAACATAAATATAATAAATAAAAAAGGAGAAACAAAGACTCTGAAAACTATCCCTCCATGGTCAATACTTGCCTATGAGAACTCATTGTAATTGATAGTCAGTTGTGTGCACAGATGGGTTTTATTATAGTGATACTGAGGATTCATAGCTGGATCAGCAAAGGGGAAATATACCTCACATGTATAATGTTTCTATCTCTCTCTCTTTCTCCATTTAGCAGGTTTCACAGAGAGGTTGCATTTTTTATTCAAACAAAAATTAAGCTGTTATGTTTTCATTTGTTAGAATTTAACAGATTTTGCAAATCATAATTGAATTGAAAAATAAACTCTCAAAATTCACAATTATTTTGTTTTAAGCTACTCACATTTAATATACATATAAAACAAAAGAATTAGAGACTTGAATATGATTTTCTTTAATCTATTCTAGATTATCTTTAGGTATCTCAAACTTATTCAAACTGGAAAATGCATCAATGCCTGTATGCAGTGGTTGTTGTTTTTCATTGATTTTCTTAGAGAAGGCCTACTGGGATTCAATAGTGGGTTTTGCTAAGTGGTGGGCATGTAAACTTATTCATCCTACCAAAAACTGAGAGTTTCTGAAGGACTCAGTATTTGACTTATTTGTAGACATAACCTAATGGGCTGGCACATCCCTGCTAGGAAGCTCTCCATAATGTCAGACATTGCTATTATTCTGTACATTGCTATGTGAGCATATTTAGACATTTGAAAATAAATCTATGGTTTTACTGAGAAATGTGTATTGTTCCCTGTTAGAGACTGAATGCTTGATCTTAGGTTGCCAATTTCCTGGATTCCTCCATTTATCCATTGTGTACATGCCATAGGTGTGTATGACTGTGGTATAAGCCAGGTCTAATAGAAACTGTAGCACAGGCAAGAATTCCAATGTTTTTGTAATTGCTTGTTCTATTGAAATCTGTCTCCATGTGTGCAAGTATGGTAGAAGAAGGGTGTTACTAAGGCAAGGAGAGTCTGGGAGAGATTGTTCCAGAGATGAAAGTGGAATTTGGGAAACTGAATGTGGAACTGCATCCAGTGTGGTTCAGAATGTGTGACAGTGAAACCTCACCAGTAGCTGGATTGAAGCCATAAATATGGGTCTTCTGATTTATTTGGAAGAGCATATGACAGAGGTGTAGACTTACGGTCATCTAATAGTTTGGTTGTTTTTTGCCTATTGTATATACAAATTAGTGACTATATACATACAAATTTATATTTTTTGTAGGTGACTATGATCAAGAGAGCAAGCATGGTGATAATGGACAATTATACTACCAGATTGGTTAATAATTTGAGACTACATAAATCATAAGCCAAGGGGGAAACACTATTATTATTCTGCTAAAGGATCATAGCAGTAAAATGACTCCTAATGACATCTTGTTATAGCCATTGTTCAGATCAACATCAATCAACTGGAATCAAAGAAGCTTCTTGCACTAAGTAGTAACTGACAAAGTGATCTACAAATGGACAATGTGCAGAAAGTGAGAGACTTTAAAGCACTCAGGTCTAAATTTGATGTTTTTAATCAAACCCCTCTCCTTAAGGATCATTAATATAGGCAGAGGAGGCAAAAAGATTCTAAGTACCAGAGACCACCAAGGGAATAGTGCCTTCCAGATAAAGCAGGACTGGTGAAAATATGAAAGCATAGAGACTGTGATAACAAGCATGCAACTGCACAAGCTCAACCCACACAAATTCCAGCACTTTGAAGGGGATGTGGACACAACATTCCACCCCTTATCAAGTAACTGTTTGTACTTGGAATAGGAAAATCAGTTTTTGGCAATAGAGTGTCAATGGATATGTTAACCACACTCCATGACAGGCCTTATGCCCAGAGGTAGTGAGCTAGCAACAAAATAGACTCCATGACTTTTCCTCTTTTTAATGACTCTTTGTTTTGGTAATTATTTTCTTTCTTGTTATTGTGGTAAATGTATTGTGTCCCTCAAAATACTGTGTCCCACAATAAAATTTATCTGATGATCAGAGGAAAAAGCCAGCCACTTTATTTGATAGAGAAGTCAGGCAATGGTAGCATATGCCTTTTATCCTATCACTAGCCAAGCAGGGATCTATCTGGATCTCTATGAGTTTAAGGCAACACCGGGTAACAGAGCCAAGTATGTTGACACATCTGTTTAATCCCAACACCTATCATAGAAGTCTGTAGGTGTGTACAGACAGGAAGAGACAGAGCTGGGCAGGAAGAAGAGGTCATGTAGCTGGGCTGAGAGAGCAAATGAGAGAACAGAACAGAAAGGTATATAGGTGTGGGTAGACAGGGAGTAGCTTGCTTTGGAGACTGAGGTGTCAGTGAGGTGAGATTAGCTTTTAATTTTTCCTATTTACCTGATCTCTCAGGTTTTCACCCCTCTATATATGGCTCCTTCATTTTTATTTAATAAGACCATTTAGCAATTTGTCTACACTTTATATTTTATTTTCTAGTTTGCTTTGATTTTCTTTCTTTTTGCTTTGTTTGTTATTATTTCTTTCTTTTTTTTTGAAAGAGAGTAAGAAAGAACATGAAATTTGGTGGGTAGAGAGGATCTTGGAGGACTTAAGGTGGGGGAACCATATCATCAAAATATATTCTATGAACTTTTTTTTTTCTACAAAAGTGTTGAACCTGCTCATGCTGCGACAGTCTCTGAGTTCATTTGTGCGTCGGTCTTGCTGTGTCTGGAAGACACTGTTTCCTTAGAGTCATCCATCCCCTCTGGCTCTTAGAATCATTTGTCTCCTCCTTTTTCCCCTTTTTTATGATTATTATATTTGTGTTTCAATTTTACACATCAGGCATGGGTTCCCCTGTCCTCCCCCATCCTGCCCCCACCGCCACGTTCCAACCATCCCCTCCCTTCCATTCCAATCTCCTCCAGGGCCAAGACTCCCAGGGGGATTCATTTAAACCTGGTGGATTCAGTATAGGCAGGTCCAGTCCCCTCCTTCCAGGCTGAGCAAAGGGTCCCTTGTGTAAGCCCAAGGTTCCAAACAGCCAGCTCATGCACTAAGGACAGGTCCTGGTCCCACAGCCTGGATGCCTGCTAAACAGTTCAAGCTGTTCAATTGCCTCAATTATCCAGAGAGCCTGACCCAGCTGGTTGCTCCACAGTCATTATTTCATAATTCATGTGCTTCCATTAGTTTGACTATTTGTCCATGTACTTTTTACAATCTTCGTCTCAACAATTCATGCTCTTACAATCCCTCCTCTTTCTCAACAATTGGATACCTGGAGCTCCACCTGGGCCCTGGCTGAGGATCTGTGCATCCACTTCCATCAGTTATTGGATGAGAGTTCCAAGATGATTATTAGGGTGTCTGGCCATCTGATCACCAGCCTATGTCAGATCAGGCTTTCTCTCCACCTTTGCCAGCAGTCTACAGAGGATATATCATTGTGGATTTCTGGGGACCTCTTTCGTACTTTGCTTCTTGCTGTTCTCATGTGGTCTTCATTTATCATGGTCTGTTATTCCTCGTTCTCCCTTTCTGTTCTTGATCCAGCTGGGATCTCCTGATCCCCTAAGCTTTCTTTCCCTCAAATCTTGCCCTTCATTACTCCCACTGTTGTCCAGGTTGTTCATGTAGATCTCATCCATTACTCCTTCATTGGATGAACCCTGTGTCTTTTCTAGGGTCCCATTTTCTAGGTAAACTCCCTGGAGTTGTGTAGCAGTCTAGACATCTTTGATTTACATCTAGTATCCTCCTATGAGTGAGTACATACCATGTTTGTTCTTCTGAGTCTGGGTTACCTCACTCAGGATGATTTTTTCTAGATCCATCCATTTGCCTTCAAACCTCAAGATGTCATTGTTTTTCTCTGCTGAGTAGTACTCCATTGTGTATATGTACCATATTTTCTTTATCCATTCTTCAGTTGAAGGGCATCTAGGTTGTTTCCAGGTTCTGGCTATTACAAACTATGCTGATATGAACATAGCTAAGCAAATGCCCTTGAGGTATGATTGCGAATTCCTTGAGTATATGTCCAAGAGTGCTACAGCTGGGTCTTGAGGGAGATTGACCCCAATTTTCTAAGGAAGCACCATATTGATTTCCAAAGTGGCTGTACAAGCTTGCATTCCCACCAGCAGTGGAGGAGAGTTCCCCTTGCTCCACATCCTTTCCAGCATAATCTGTCTTCTGTGTCTTTGATCTTAGCCATTCTGACAGGTGTAAGGTAGTATCTCAGAGTGGTCTTGGAGCAATCAGGAATACAGGGAACATACCTAAACATAATAAAGACAATCTACAGCAAGATGACAGCCAACATCAAATTAAATGGAGAGAAACTCAAAGCAATACAACTAAAATCAGGAACAAGGCAAGGCTGTTCCCTCTCTCCATACTTATTCAATATAATAGTTGAAGTTCTAGTGAGAGCTATAAGACAACATAAGGAGATTAACAGGATACAAATTGGAAAGGAAGAAGTCAAGCTTTCCCTATTTCCAGATGACATGATAGTATACATGAGTGACCCCAAAAATTCAACCAAGGAACTGATACAGCTAATAAAAACCTTCAGCAACATAGCAGGATACAAGATCAACTAAAAAAAAAAATTAGTAGCCCTCCTATATACAATAGACAAACAGGCTGAGAAGGAAATTAGAGATACATCACCCTTTACAATAGCCAAAAATGATATAAAATACCTTGGGGTTACTCTAACTAAGCATGTGAAGGACCTATATGACAAGAACTTTAAGTCCCTGAAAAAAGAAATTGAAGAAGATGTCAGAAAATGGAAAGACCTCCCATGCTCATGGATAGGCAGGATTAACATAGTGAAAATGGCAATCTTACTAAAAGCAATCTACAGATTCAATGCAATCCCCATCAAATTACCAACACTATTCTTTACAGATCCTGAAAGAATAATACTCAACTTCATACGAAAAAACAGAAAACCCAAAATAGCCAAAAGAATCCTGTACAATAGAACAACCTCTGGATGTATCACAATACCTGACCTCAAGCTCTTCTATAGAGCTACCATAATAAAAACAACTTGGTACTGGCATAAAAACCTACATGTGGACGAATGGAATCGAATTGAAGACCCTGACATTAACCCAACACCTAGGAACATATAATTTTTGTCAAAGAATCCAAAAATGTACAATGGAAAAAAAGAAAGCATCTTCAACAAATGGTGCTGGCATAACTGGATGTCAATGTGTAGAAGGCTGCAAATAGATCCATATCTGTCACCATGCACAAAACTTAATTCCAAGTGGATCAAAGACCTCAACATAAGTCCAGTTACTCTGAACCTGATAGAAGAGAAAGTAGGAAGTACTCTTGAATGCATTGCCCCTGGAGATCACTTTCTAAATGTAACACCAGTAGCACAGACCCTGAGAGAAACAATCAATAAATGGGACCTGTTGAAACTGAGAAGCTTTTGTAGAGCAAAGGACATTGTCAACAAGACAAAGTGACAGCCTACAGAATGGGAAAAGGTCTTCACCAACCCCACATCTGACAGAGGGCTGATACCCAGAATATATAAAGAACTCAAGAAATTTAGGCATCAAAATGCCCAACAGTCCAATTAAGAAATGGGCTATAGAACTAAACAGAGAATTCTCCACAGTGGAAGTTCAAATGGCTGAAAGACATTTAAGGAATTGCTCAGCATCCCTAATTATCTGGGAAATGCAAATCAAAACTCTTTTTTTTTTTTTTTTTTGAGACAGAGTTTCTCCATGAAGTTTGGTGCCTGTCGTGGATCTCATTCAATAGACCAGGCTGGCCTCATACTCACAGAGATCTACCTGGTTCTGCTTCCTGAGTGCTGTATTTAAAGATGTGTTCCACTACCACCAGCTTCTATGACATTTTATTTTAATAAATTTTTTAAAAATATAGCAAGATTTGGTTTCACCTTTTGAAGTTTTGGTAATTGTCTTTTAAAATATCTATTCAGGCTTCCTTGACAGAAGCCACTGTTGTATCACCTGTCACTATAAAATGGTGGCATCAACAAAAATTGGGGGACATATGCACACTAGAATATTTTACACCTGTGTGAATGGAGAGGTGAAAGCTATAGGCTGGATGAAAGTAGCACACAAGGAAAAATAAGCAGTACACAAAAGGTTACCTGTTGTATAATAGCCTTTATACAGAATGACTGAAAGAGCTATTCTTAGTGCTAGGACACAGATTATTGGTTGCTAGTACTTCAGAGGAGTAAGAAATTAGTTATGCTCAATTGAAGTTATGTCAGTACAGGTGAGGATGCTCACCAATATATCTTTTAACATAAGAAAAAGAATCAGTGCCATTACAGAAATCTTCCTTTTGAGTAGTTAGTTAGGAGTGTGGATAACAACAGTATTGCTTTATTATGACTTTTGCTACCATTGGTGCTTTCTGGAAAAACAATTGCTGAAGAGAACACATATGTAGGTTGCAAGATGTAGAGAAACCAACCTGTATCTGATTTGGAAATCTCCTCCTAATTGTGTACTAGCTGTTGCAGTACCAGAAGATGCCATCTAAGCTTTCAGTGGAGAAAATCAATTTGTAGTTCCATCCAGTTGTAATGTCAACAAATAACAATGCCTAGCATGATGAGATATTCCAAAAACTTAAAAAACTCTTATATCCTGGGGGTAATCAACAATCATCCTCTATACTTTTATGGCCTGTGCAATAGGAAAGAATTCATACCCAATTCTGTAAATTTAGCTACCTACCTGTGGCTAGTGAGGCTGTAGGACCTAGAGAAGAACCTACTACTACCTGTTTCCTAAAATAGTATAATTTATAACTTCACGTTAATACTTATATTTATACAAGTAAGTGTAGCTCCTACCCATCATCAAAGAAGATTCTTCTTGATGTAGACAGTGACCATCACAGAAAGAAACAACTGGTCAAAATGTACAGATTAACTGACATTGTGGTGCCTACTCCTCAGTTAATATGTTTACAATATAAAACCTATATTTAAGTCTCAGAAAACATCATGGGGAAGTGAGCAGAAATATTTTAAGAGTCAGAGGACCAAGAAACCCAATACAAAATAGTGCCTCTGAAAACAAAGAAAGAAACAAACAAAGAGGACAAGCTGTGGGGAAGGAGTAGTTCTTTTAAGAATTATGGTAGGTGAGTGTGAGTAAATCCCAAGATACTCACCTAAAATTATTGAAGAATTAATTAAATATTATGTATCATCACTTACATATTTAGTTATAAATATATTACACAGAATATTTTAATTTTGGCTTCTGTGACTTTGTTTCCAGTATACATAAACATTGGACCACCTTGTTGTGATTGCATGCCTTTCAGCATTGTTCTTCCAAACTATTATTCATAGTTTTTTGTTTGTTTGTTTGTTTTCATAAATTGCAAGTCTGCTAGGACACATTGTTGATTTCTGATATGTTTTATTCTTCCATTCTGTATACTTTTAAGCTTGTTTAGTTTCCTGGTGGCACTAGCTACAATGTGCCACATGGCACTAAATAGCTTTGTTTCAGCTTTTAGGAATGGAAGATTTACTAAGTTTTCATTAGGTGTAAGATTACCTACCTCAATTTTTGTATAATGTCTTTGCTATACTGAAGAATTTTTTTTGTAGAAATATTTTTATATGTGAATTTGAAAAGGGTATTGATTATTTTTTCTTGATATGTTAAGTCAATCTTATTTGACTTTTAAAGTTCATAAAAATGTTCAATAAATTGAAATAATATTGTTTATACAATAATTCTCATTTGCCTATTGTACAAAATTCTGTTAACATATGGTTGAATTCTTTTAGCTAATAGTCTTATTTTTATTTTACATAATACTGTTAATGAGAGATACTGGCTTTGAAGTTTTGTTTTGTTTATAATGCTTTTTTGTAGAAATTTAATAGTTATTTATGCCTGGTCTCAAATTAGCCTGTTTCTTTGGATGTACCACAAAATTTATTCAGTTTCCTAATGATCCATGCTTTCATAAACTGGCTCTTCTGATCCTCCACATTGATATTACATTTTTATTTCTGCCAGTGTTTAAAAACCTTCTCTCTTTGCTGTTTCTCTCTCTCTCTTCTTTTTCCTAGGAATTTTGAGACAGGCCTTTGATATGGAATCCTGACTGGCTTGAAAATCACTTTATAGCTAAGAATAACCTCAAACTTTTGACTATTTTGACTTCCACATAAATATACTAATACTATGCTCCTTACTTGGCATTATATTAAGAGGAGAAAATAATACAATACTATGTGTTTGGCAGACATATCATTCCACATCATTTGTTTTGTCTTTGCCACACATTTGGAATTCAGTATGTTTTATTTTTCACGGAGCAGGAAACGCACAGCCACTTTCTACAGTGGTTCTGGGAACTTATTCAGTAGCGGCTGCTAAGTTCTGTTGTTCCCAAGAGACAAAGACAAGACTGACTTGTAAACAATATTAACCTTGGAGAACTACTGATTTCTGCATCTCTATGTAATTCTTGTGCTTTTCTTTGAGTCCTTTTCTTCTATTTGTTTTATCCTATTACTATTCATTTGTTTTTGTTTTATCTTATATTTATTTTATTACTATTCTTCATATGCCTGTATTTTTCTAAAGTGAGACAGAAAGGGTATGGATTTAGATGTGAGGTAAAGTGGGAAGTGTCTTAGAGGAATTCTGAGAGGATTATCAGAGAGAATATCTAAGAGGAACCATAATCAGAATGTATTATATGAAAAAAATCTGTTTTTAATAAAAGAAAAATAGAAAAAAGAAACCAAAAGAAAATAAATCAATTTAAAACAAGTAGCAAGAGATAAATGAGCAAGTGATAAAATTGGATTGATTCTGAGAATATAAAGAACAATCTTTGAATCTTTAGGTAGTCAACATTTTCCTATTTCTTAATATCTCTCTACCTTTCATTCACCTGTAGACCCTCTTGGGCCTTTGCCTTTCATAATGTGGCTATGACAGTCAGTCAGAGTTGAGGTCCAGCAGAGAAGGAGACTTTGGATCAATTTCATGCTCTGTCTTTGCAAATGATTACTCTTCACATCATCTGTATCCTCTTCACTGAGTGACCAAAGACTCTGTATAAATCTAAGTATCAGACTATATTTAAATCCGTCC
This sequence comes from Onychomys torridus, assembly GCF_903995425.1. Lineage (NCBI taxonomy): Eukaryota > Metazoa > Chordata > Mammalia > Rodentia > Cricetidae > Onychomys > Onychomys torridus. Next base: position 82,708,895 of record NC_050453.1, read on the forward strand.
ATTTGCCTGCAAACCTCATGATGTCATTGTTTTTCTCTACTGAGTAGTACCCCATTGTGTATATGTACCATATTTTCTTTATCCATTCTGCAGTTGAAGGCATCTAGGTTGTTTCCAGGTTCTGGCTATTACAAACAATGCTGATATGAACATAGCTGAGCAAATGCCCTTGTGGTATGATTGAGAACTCCTTGGGTATATGCCCAAGAGCTGGGTCTTGGGGGAGATGGATTCCCAATTTTTTAAGGAAGAGCCATATTGATTTCCAAAATGGCTATACAAGCTTGCATTCCTACCAGCAGTGGAGGAGAGTTCCCCTTGCTCCACATCCTCTCCAGTATAAGCTGTCTTCTGTGTTTTTGATCTTAGCCATTCTGACAGATGGGTGTAAGGTGGTATCTCAGAGTTGTTTTAATCTACATTTCCCAGATAATTAGGGATGTTGAGCAATTACTTAAATATCTTTCAGCCAACTTCCACTGTTGAGAATTCTCTGTTTAGTTCTATAGCCCATTTCTTAATTGGACTATTGGGCATTTTGATGTCTAATTTCTTGAGTTCTTTATATATTCTGGATATCAGCCCTCTGTCAGGTGTGGGGTTGGTGAAGACCTTTTCCCATTCTGTAGGCTGTGGCTTTGTCTTGTTGACTGTGTCCTTTGCTCTACAAAAGCTTCTCAGTTTCAACAGGTCCCATTTATTGATTGTTTCTCTCAGGGTCTGTGCTACTGGTGTTATATTTAGAAAGTGATCTCCAGTGCCAATGTGTTCAAGAGTACTTTCTACTTTCTCTTCTATAAGGTTCAGAGTAACTGGACTTATGTTGAGGTCTTTGATCCACTTGGAATTAAGTTTTGTGCATGGTGACAGATATGGATCTATTTGCAGCCTTCTACACATTGACATCCTGTTATGCCAGCACCATTGGTTGAAGATGCTTTCGTTTTTTCCATTGTATATTTTTGGATTCTTTGATGAAAATTATATGTTCCTAGGTGTGCGGGTTAATGTCAAGGTCTTCAATTTGATTCCATTGGTCCACATATAGGTTTTTATGGCAGTACCAAGCTGTTTTTATTATGGCAGCTCTATAGTAGAGCTTGAGGTTGGGTATTGTGATATACCCAGAGGTTGTTTTATTGTACAGGATTCTTTTGGCTATTCTGGGTTTTTTGGTTTTTCCATATGAAGTTGAATGTTATTCTTTCCAGATCTGTGAAGAATTGTGTTGGTAATTTGATGGGGATTGTGTTGAATCTGTAGATTGCTTTTGGTAAGATCGCCATTTTTACTATATTAATCCTGCCTGTCCATGAGCATGGGAGGTCTTTCCATTTTCTGAAATCTTCTTCAATTTCGTTTTTCAGGGACTTAAAGTTCTTTTCATATAGGTCCTTCACATGCTTAGTTAGAGTAACCCCAATGTATTTTATATCATTTGTGGCTATTGTAAAGGGTGATGTACCTCTGACACCATGAGGTTTGCAGGCAAATGGATGGATCTAGAAAAAATTATCCTGAGTGAGGTAACCCAGACTCAGAAGGAGAAACATGGTATATGCTCACTTATAGGAGGATACTATATGTAAAACAAAGATGACTAGACTGCTGCACAACTCCAGGGAAGTTACCTAGAGAACGGGACCCTAGGAAAAAGACACAGGGATCACCCAATGACAGAGAAATGGTTGAGATCTACATGAACAACTTGGATGACAGTGGGAGTAACAAAGGACAAGGTTTGAGGGAAAGAAAGCTTAGGGGTGCAGGAGATCCCAGCTGGATCAAGAACAGAAAGGGAGAACAAGGAATAACAGACCATGATAAATGAAGACCACATGAGAACAGGAATAGGCAGTGTGCTGGAGAAGTCCCCAGAAATTCACAATGATATATCCTCTGTAGACTGCTGGCAATGGTCGAGAAAATGCCTGATCTGACCTAGGCTGGTGATCAGATGGCCAAACATCCTAGCAGTTGTGCTGGAACTCTCATCCAATAACTGAAGGAAGTGGATGCACAGATCCTCAGCCAGGCCCCAGATGGAGCTCCAGGTATCCAATTGTCAAGAAAGAGGAGGGAATGTAAGAGCATGAATTGTTGAGACCAAGACTGGAAAAAGCACAGGGACAAATACCAAACAAATGGAAGCACATGAATTATGATCCAAAGGCTGTGGAGCCCCCAGCTGGATCAGGCCTCCTGGGTAAGTGAGACAATTGAATAGTTGGAACTGCTTGGGAGATATCCAAGTGCATGAGCTGGCTCTTTGGAACCTTGGGCTTATATGGGGACACTTTGCTCAGCCTGGAAGGAGGGGACTGGACCTCTCTGTACTGAATTCACCAGGTTTAAATAAATCCCCAGGGGAGTCTTGGCCGTGAAGGAGATGGGAATGGAGTGAACGGCTGGGAGGAAAGAGGGTATGGGGGCGGGAGTGGGGAGAATGGGGGAACCCATGGCTTATGTGTAAAATTAAAACACAAATATAATAATAATAAAAAAAGAAAAAAAAGAATATATTTAAACCTCAAAATTTGTGTTGTGAATTATTGGCTCATTAAAACTCATGTTCATAATGACTTTTATATTCCACTAGTCCCTATTTTGTTAATAGCTGTAAGAATTGAACCTAAGACATCACACATCATTGGTGAACACTTTTCCATTGAGCAAAACTTATCAGTTAGTTTCTTTTTTCCTCTATATTTCAACACATGCTCTGCATATTTTCATTTTTCTTGGTATTGAATTCTACTTGCTCTTTTATTTTTGTTTATTTTGTTTCAGTTATACTACTTTCTTATTTATTTTTTATGTACTATAAGAGTGCTACATTCTTATACACAGTAAATGCATAGTCACAAAAATAGAGGCTAAATACAGTGACTATTTTTATCCCATGTTCCAATTTTTTAAGAGTTTCTCTGTCTCAGTGATTTTTGAAATGAAGTCATTCATAAGGGGCACAATCTTCATTACCCAATTACACAGAACTTAAGAACTACAGAGAATCTCATAATCTGTCATGATATTATTATTGATAATCTCTCAGCTGATTAGGACACATGACTTCCAACATGATGAGAATTACAATAATGAAAAATTTTGGTGATTTTTTTTCAAACATGTTTTTGTAAAAATATTAAAATGAAAATTTAAGTCAATTTTTTTAGTCTTTCTGACCATTTCCTTTGATTCACACAATGTTTACATTATTCATATGACTATGTTTCATATGGTTTGCCAACTAAATATTAATTTATGATCATAGAAAAATGAATTTGAGGGAAAATTAGCAGCAAATGAAGTTGGGCACTGTTCTCTATTTATGACAAAATAAATTAACACCCAAAAAACCAAAGATTTCTTAGAGTTTGACTTTGTTTTTCTTAACTTTGGTTTCTTTTATCTAATGTATTTAATTAAGTATTTAATACAAAAGATAATTTGACAATTTGATATGTATTGCTATCATATGTACTTCCCATTAACCTTTCTTACTCCTTTGCATTGATGCTGACAATCTTTCTTTCCAACTGGTCCAGCTCCTACCTCAGAGAGCTGGAATTGAAGTTCATTTTGTGAAGAAACTTTGGCACTGAAGAAAATACATAGCATTGTGGGTTTGAGGTAATGGAGGCAGCATAAACAAGTACTAGTGTGCGGCATTAGAAATGTAGTTTATTAAATTAAAAGGATTTATTTTGCTTGTACTATTGCTGGATTTGTTGTGATTGTGTTATATTGATAATGTCTCTCTTTATTTGGCTGTTTGGGTAGCCTTTTAAAGTTTTAAGAGATGAAAGATGGCTCATCTAAAACAAAATTAACAGTGTATTTCTAATGCATGTGTTGTAACCTGTTGGTGGTACCACCTGTTTCTTACATCAATGATCATAAAGCTACCTCACCAATCAGCAGCAAGTTTTATATACATTATAGCTTAATTAGAATTTAGTGCACTGAAAAGCCAAATATGACAGCCATTAGAATGAATGTTAATCATCTCTCATTTGTGAAGTTATTCAGAAAGGTGGTAAATTTCATTGAGTAGAGAGTGTTATTCACTTTTCACACACACACTTGTCCCTGCCTAGCAAGAAGAGTTATAGCCTGGAGGATAAGTGTGCAATGGGTTGTTTAAATGGGCACATTGACAATACCTCTTAAATCTATAACAAACCAGTAATATTTGAAACATATTATTAAATACCCCAGTTATAGAGTAGTATAGAGTAGGTTGTAGAGTAGAATGCAGGTTTTTTTTTTCTGAGAGCTCCATAAATTAGAAATGCATCTTCACTACTGCCCGCCCCTCCTTTAGCAGTAGCACACTTCATATTTTCCATCTTCCTCTTAAATTTATTACACACAAACACACACACACACACACACACAGAGCTCAAACAGAAACACACACAGGAGTGACACATCATTTATCTGTCTATCTGTCTATCTATCATCTATCATCAGCAATTGTCCATTTATCTGTCTATGTCATTTCAGATGAGATGTATGTATGCATGTAGCAACTAGTTCTTAGGGTAAACTGATTTTTCTCTACATGAGCATTTATTGATCACTTGTTGATCTTCATATTGGGTGTGACGTTGCAATATTTCTCCTGTCCTTGCTGGCATGTCAACCAGTGTCATTATTTAGGTCTTGTTCAGGCAACAATACTGCTGAGATTTCTTGGGTACTGTTTCTTTATTATGTTCAGAGGGGACTATCTAGAAACCAGCACCCTGTTCCTTGATCTAGTGCAATCTTTGTGATTCTACTTCATTTATTTTTACCTTAGGCTTAGGTCAAGTTATTGTGTGGCAGATGTATCAATTAGAAGTGAGAACTACATATTCACATATTAACTACATTTGACCAGTCATAGGTCCCCTTAATGGTCTCTGTGTTGCAAAACAGAGTTTTTGATGAGGAGTGAAATTTATACTTATCTGTGGGTATAAAGATAAACATTTAGATTTCAAATACAAATTATATTAATTGGGAAGTAGATTCTCCTCTAAGTTCTATTACTTCCCCAGGGACAGAAAGTTGGCTAGGTTTACAGTGTCTGATATAGATGATTTCACCCTTATCAGGCCTTAATTCCATTAAGGCACCTGTTATTTATTCCCCAGGTAAAAGTGCCATTACTACACTATTGTGGCTATTTTTCTGATCCAGTTCATGTGGGTTGTAGGCTTTTGTTGTCTACTCATTCCAGACATGGAACTGATAATAAAGCAAAGTAATGAAACTCCCAAAGTTTTACTTGCTAAACCAGTGAGTTTAATATGATTATTTGAAGGAATGTGCTTGAAGAATTACTTAAAGTAGCAGAAATTATTCAAAGAGAGCTCCATTACCAAAGTCAATACCAGCACAGGTGTCTGGTTTATGAAGGCTGGATGCATACTACACAGCCTCCAACCAGCTCAAAAGTGTGCAGAATGCCCTTCCCAGTTACTTTAGTTGTACTGAGTTCCTTTGGCTTAGCTCAGCTGTTCTTTGTTTCTTCCAGACTGTTGACTTACCTGAGATTGAGTCTCAGCAGTCATTACTGCTTGAAGGCTGAGGGACCTAGTGAATCTGGTCAGTATCTTGGAATTCTTGAAGCCAATAAATAACGTCTTGAGCTTAAGGAACTTTGTTACAGGGTGGAATATTTCACTTCCACTTAGCACATTGGTTGTTTTGCCTCTCTATTTGATATCATATTTATTTTTTAATTTTTTTATTATATTTGTGTTTTAATTTTACACATCAGCCATAGGTTCCCCTGTCCTCCCCCTTCCTGCCCCCACCCCAACCTTTCTCCATCCCCTCCCCTCCATTCCCATATCCTCCAGGGCCAAGACTCCCCTGGGGATCCATTTAAACCTGGTGGATTCAGTATAGGCAGGTCCAGTCCCCTCTTTCCAGGCTGAGCAAAGTGTCCCTGTGTAAGCCCAAGTTTCCAAACAGCCAGCTCATGCTCTAAGGATAAGTCCAGTTCCCACTGCCTGGGTGCCTCACAAACAGTTCAAGCTATGCAATTGTCTCACTTATCCAGAGGGCCTGCTACAGCTGGGGGCTCCACAGCCTTTGGTTCATAATTCATATGCTTCCAATTGTTTGGCTATTTGTCCCTGTGCTTTTTCCAATCTTGGTCTCAACATTTCAAGCTCTTATAATACCTCATCTTTCTCAACAATTGGACTCCTGGAGCTCCATCTGAGGTCTGGCCAAGGATCTCTGCATCCATTTCCTTCAGTTATTGGATGAGAGTTCCAGCACGACAGTTAGGGTGTTTGGTCATCCAATCACCTGACTAGGTCAGTTCAGGCTTTCTCTCTATTTTTTCCAGTAGTCTACAGAGGATGTATCATTGTGGATTTCTGGGGACCTCTCTAGCACTTTGCTTCTTCCTGTTCTCATGTGGTCATCATTTATCATGGTTTGTTATTCCTTGTTCTCCCTTTCTGTTCTTGATCCAGATGGGATGTCCTGCTCCCCTAAGCTTCCTTTCCCTCAAACATTACCCTTCATTACTACCATGGTTGTCCAGGTTGTTCATGTAGATCTCATCCATTTCTCTGTCATTGGGCGATCCCTGTGTCTTTCCTAGGGTCCCGTTTTCTCAGCTATGTTCATATCAGCATTGTTTTTAATAGCCAGAACCTGGAAACAATCTAGATGCCCTCCAACTGAAGAATGGATAAAGAAAATATGGTACACATACACGATGGAGTACTACTCAGCAGAGAAAAACAATGACATCATGAGGTTTGCAGGCAAATGAATGGATCTAGAAAAAATCATCCTGAGTGAGGTAACCCAGCCTCAGAAGGATAAACATGGTATGTACTCACTCATAGTAGGATACTAGATGTAAAACAAAGATGACTAGACTGCTCACAACTCCAGGGATATCATATATTTTAATGAGTTTCCACTAAAGAGTGACAAATCCTGTTACATAAGTTTTATTTCTGGGTATAGCTACAGATCATTTCTCTCTGTTGGCAGCTTTCATAATATCTTCTGATACTATAAAACCTAATCCTCAGGAGGAGACTTCCAGTTTATTTCCAGCTAGATGCCACTCAAGTTGTTTCTCAAATTTATGTTTTCTTTAGCAATAAGATTGTACCCTTAAGTACTAGAAGGCAACCAAGAGCCTTGGCAGTAGTCCATGTTGTTTTGGGAGATATTTGTACTGCTCTAACCAACAACTGGATGGGAGATTTTCCAGGTTTGGCCCTGAGATTTTTGTTAGACAGCTAATGGCACTTGAAGGGAGCATAATTACCACATTAGTTTAATTTCACTCTGTGTGTGAGTGTGTGTGTGTGTGTGTGTGTGTGTGTGTGTGTACACCTTCATATATATATATATATATATATGGAAACATTAGTATAAGCCTGTACATAATGTTACCTGATGTTTTTTCAAATCTCATTAGTTTTATTTATCTTTCCTCCCTCCATCTACCCCAATACTGAATTCCTTACATTCTCAGTTAAAGTTCCCCATCCTTGTGGCTATTTTCTCTTAGTAGTAATGGACAAGGATGAGGAAATATCTCTAGAGTAGGATATTCAAACTTCTGGGTAGATATGGTAGGTTTATTTTAGCTTTTCTGAGAATTATTCATATTGATTTCCAGAGCTGCTGCATCAATTTGACAATTAACAGCACTAGGGATATCTTGTCATGCTGGTCATTGTGAATTATAATTCCCTTCACATATTTGCCAGCATCCATTGCCAGTTGTGATATTGATATTAGGCATTAAGGCTGAAGTAATATAAAATTCCTAAGCAAATTTTAATTTAAATTTTTCTAATTGCTTAGCTTTCTTCAGGAACCATAGCCCTCAAACAAACAAACAAACAAACAAACAAAAAACCACTCAGTACCAGGTACTAGAAACCTGCTTTTGAGTTGTTAGTCTGGGTAGTCATGGAAACTCCACAAGTAATTCAAGTTATTGCTGTTGTCATTGGTTGCTTTCCAGAATCTGAAGGTAAGCACTATTCACTTTGGATACAAGATTAAGATGGATTGTGTTGGATTATCTCTGGAATGCCTTGCATTGAGGACTAGCTCTTACACTATGAGAAAGAGATTTGCATGTTGCCAAGGAAGATCATCAGTTGGTAGTATTACCCAGCTATGTTGAACCACCATAACAAACAAAATGAAGACACATCCCTACAGATTCAAATTTTGCAGGTATATCTTAGCAGTAACCAACAGTTACCTAATCAGACTTAAGGACCACTCACCAGGACAGAATTTGTGCATGGTATAAATAAAGCCAACATCCTCTAGCTTTAAAGGTCATGGACCCCAGAAGAGAACCTAGAGCTGCTATTTTCCTGAATCAGTATGCTTTCTAGCTGCAATCTAAATATTTATATTTACACACAATCTGTATGTATAGATTTCAATCCTCTTCAAAGTAACTTCCTTAGGAGAATCTTTTTTTTTGGCCAGGGATAAACACTTCAATTCATTATGCAATACCAAATGGTCAGCCCTAAAATCATATATAGTAGTAATACTAACTGAACGCAATGGGAGGTATTGATTTATTAAAGAGTTCAATAACAAATAAAAAATTAAGAGTAAGTAGGAAAATGTGGGCAGAATTGTATGGAAGAGAGACAGGGGAGAAATGATGTAAATATCATATACATATAAGAATTTAAAATAAATAAATAAATAAAAATGAGAAAGTTACTTTTGAATGAGTCATGTGGATTAAAATAACAGTTTGCTATTGACAGAAGAGTAATTAGATCTTTGGATATTGAATTACTTAGTGTTCCTCTCTCCATCATGCTGTGGAAAGTTACACTAGATGAACAGATTTTAATATGTGAGTGCTCAATTATTTAAAAAGCTTCAGAAGTCTTCCTTCAACAATCTTATTAAGTAACATATAAAAACAGATGTTAATATATGCTAAAATACTTTTAAAGTTAGGGTATTTGCCACAAGTTATAAATTGCATCCATATTTAATGTAAGAGTATCTTTAATTAAACCAACAAAATTCAGTGAAGGCAGTTGCTTATATCTCTTCATTATGAAAACCTTGAGTGTCCCCAGAATTTTTCCATTTTACATGTCCTATGATGTCAATAAATCACCTTCATCTTTAAATAATCTTAAGTCACCAGGCCTTCTCTTGAGTACTTAGGATAAAGTTTTTAAAAGTGAATACCTTAAGTGATTACTTAGAAGGAAAGTAGTGCTGTCACCTTTCACTTGGCATATTATAAATTACACTGATACATCTCAACAGTGACATCAGATTAATGATATATTCCAGAAGCAAGTCATCAGCAGGGCATTTCTTTAATAATGCATTCCCTCAAGACATTAGCATTATAGCATTACAACGATATTACATCCACTGCAGTTTTCAACAGCCAATCATCCATGCAGCTGCACATCACTCTGGTGACACAGCCCGATATTCAATCATATGCTGCTGCTCTAACAGGGAGTGCTCAATTAGTGCTGCCATGAAGTAACATAAGAACTGGGGTTAGTTCTGAGCTTTCCTATTTCCATTACTCATTTTCACTGGATATAATACTTACTGCATGTCTGGAATCAAATCAGACATAGTGTGACTTTTTGAACAAATATGAAAAGTGTAGCACTTTTTTCTGAGTTACATTTTCACCTGGGGAAAAGGAGAGATCATTGGAAACAATCTGAAAATACATTTCTCATTATAGGAAAATAAATAATAGTGCCTTACACAATGTGGGTGTTATTTTGTGTAGATGTGTAAGGAGCTTTTGAAAAGAAGACAGAACAATGTTGGCATCAACAGGGCATATTATTCTTTCTCAACTGTGCCTTTGTTCCACGTTCACTGTTAAACAAGTTTTCTGTCATGGAGCTATAACTGTGTTCTCGAGCAGAGCCCTTCCTTTTACCTTGATGACTCACTCAAGTAACCTTTGATTCTGATTCTTTGAAAGGTACTATATTTTGGTATTTTCCACTTGTCATATTTGTGAACTTTTTCTTTTCCAAACTCTTAACAGTGTACTATGTAAACTACCACATAGAAAATTAAAATAGATAAATTCAACATTAAATTATATAAATATTCAAAATATGTTACTTGGATATATTATCATACACTGAATAATGGAGAAAAATATATCTACCTTGACCAAGTGCAGGGTTAGGGATAAGATTATGGATAATGCATGAAATCAAACAAAAGAAACCTCAAAATAATTGCCAATAAAATCCATTAAGTGTAGAGAAAATAGCTTGGCTAGCTCTGAAAAAGACTCATACACTAACATTCTTCTCTGTAGGTGAAAAACTTGTCCCCGACTCTCTCCCCAGCCATGCAGCAATCTCTCCCTTGACCATTAGCCACTGCACAGGGCAAATCTTTCTGTACCTGCACTGTTCAAACCAGTCAGAACTCCTCCTTCACTCTATTTCCCAAACCCTATGTAACTGACTTTCACATTCTCAAGGTTCAGAATGAATTTAAGGACAAAATAATCACTTGTTTTACCACCCTTTGTCATGAGAATTATGTAACACAGTGTCAGAAGAGAAGCCTTTGGCAGTGTTGAAAACAGTAAATTTGTGTTGATAATTCAAATAAATTCAGGTAATATGTCATGAGAGACGGTTTATACATAATTTATCAATATTTAACATTTTTAACATGCAATAATGATGATTCCTGTGAAAATTAAAGAATGGAACTGCCCAACAAAGGAAAAGACAATTGGTATTCCATGAGCTAAAATCAAGGAGAAATGACAACAGGGTTCATTCTGTTGGCTTTGGAGTTTTGAAGTTCCCTTTGGGGCTCTCTGTTCTTGGTTAGTTTGAGGAACATGTGTTTGATTTCTATTCATTTATCTGATATGTGCTCAGGTGTGTGTGTGTGTGTGTGTGTGTGTGTGTGTGTGTGTGTGTGTGTGTGTTAGTGTTAAGGAAGGGAAGGAAGGAGAGAGAGAGACAGAGACACCTTCTTTAAAACAGTCTCTTTACTGTTGCCCTTTACCACTAACTTCCAAGAATTGTCCAGTGTCTGCCCCATATTACCTTAGGAGTCCTCAATTTATGGACACATATATCTGCCTTTAGATAAGACCTGGAGACATACCCATGCTTTGCCCACTTGCAATCTCCTTAGCCCAGGATTCTGAGTTATTTTGTTGTTGTTATTGTTGCTGTTGTTCTTCTTGCTTATAAAATATATGTAGTCTTGATAGTAGTATAGTGAAATATTTAAGTAGTTTGTCACCAAGAATAACAGCTAAGTACTCAACTGATCTCCTCTGTTTAAGCTAGTGTGTTCTTTCTGTGATTATAGCCTTGTCTTATAAAGGAAAATATGGTATTCCTATACAACATACTGTCCTGGGCATTTAAATAAAATTTTTATACAGTTTATGTTTACATCCAAGTTACAGACAAACAATTGAAGCGCTGAAATTAGGCTACAAACTATAAATCTTAAGATATTTACTATAAGATCTTTATAAAATTGGCTATCTGGAGACCTGGGATTTGCAAGTAGTATCATAACATTGCCTCTAGCCACACACAAACAGCAGGAATTACATGTCAGCTTATCATAGTGGATTTCTGAATATAAAACATGTATTCATCTCTGTATTTATAGCTTTAAAATTTTCCCAGTTTCTGTCTCTTAGTTATGCAACCTTAGGAGTTACAGATATATTACCCTCTTGTTCTTTATCATCATGCACATTCCAAGATTTATGAAAAGATCTTAATTCAGCTGTCTACCATACTTTATAGGAATCTTTGTTCAATTTAAATTTTTCTTAATATATTTCACAGTTTTTCAAATGTTCACAACTAAATTACATTTTAATTTAGTGGCCATTCTACAAATATTTACTAATAAGATGCTCAATTCATCAACATAAGTAATTTCCCTAAATGTTAGTCTTTATTATCTCATGATTTTAATTAGAAATTTTCAAATTAAAATTATACATAGTAATGGAGTCCATAGTGATGTCTTGTTATATGTAAAGTGTGGAATTATTAAATCTGTCTAATTAAAATATACCTATTTTTCAAAATATAATTTACCTTATTTATATTTTTATTTTAATTAATTCTCTTTATTCCAGCCTGATCACAGTTACTGCTCACTTTCTCCTCTTCTCCCAGTACCTTTCTGTAAACTTCCCCTCTTCCACTCCTATCCACTCCTCTTCTTTTCTCTTCAGAAAAGTACAGACCTCCATGTATATCAGTTCACCATGGCATATCAAATTGCAGTAAGACTAACCTCTCCTCTCCTATTAAGGCTGGACAAAGCAAACCAGTAGGAGAAAAGAGTTCCAAAATTAAACAACAGAGACACCCCTAGATCCCATTGTTAGGAGCCCCCACAAGAAAACCAAGCTATGCAACTGCAACATATGTGTGGAGGGCCTTGGGCAGTCCCATTCAAGCTCTCTGTTTGCAGTTCAGTCTCTATGAGACCATTTGAGCCCAGGATAGTTGATTCTGTGGGTTTTCTTGTGATGTCTTTGAGCCCTCTAACTTCAATACTCCAACTTTTCCCCCTTTCGCAAGATTTCCTGTTCTATCTAATGTTGAGCTGTGGGTCTCTGCATCTGTTTCCATCAGTGGCTAGGTGAAGTCTCTCTGATGACAATAGGACTAAGCAACAATTTATGAGTATAGAATATCATTAGGAATCATTTCACTATTTTTTGCTGGTCCTATTTGTATCTATTTTGTATCCCAGGTCTCTGGAGTCTCCTGCCAATAGGTTCTGTCCCTCAGGTGTGAGCTCCCTTTCATGGTATAAGCCTCTCAAGTTGGTCCAGACACTGGTTTGTCACTACCACAATTTCTGCACCATCTTTAACCCAGTACATCTTGTTGGCAGGAAAAATTCAAAGTCAAAGTGTTGTGGAAGGATTGGGGCCTGAAACCTTCCAGTGGAAGTCTTGCTTGATTTTAGAAGATGTCCAGTTCAGGCCTCTTATCCCCCATTGCTAAGAGTCTTAGATAGGCTCACCTCCATAGGTTCCTATTGGTGAAATTATTAAGGCCACTCCACGTAGTTAAAAGGGAGGTTTATTTTGTGGGGTAACTTACAAATGAAGGGATAGGTTGTAGGATCTGGCAAAGGTATGATGCAGTCTGGTGGTGTTTTCTCTGGAGAACTCTGCTCAGTCTACCTCCAGCATCCAGGGTCTCAGAACCAAGAGAGACCTCTACTCTCGATCCTGGGTCTTCAACTTCCTCCCTCAGCCTCGCCTTATTGGCATGACCATTACCGAAGCCTCAATGGGGGTTGGAACTTCCAGGCCAAGGCTGGGATGGCTATCCACTACATCTCCCTCTTTTGTCTAAATAAGAAGGTTCTAACCTAATACAAGACTATATACAAAGAAATGGTTATCAAATATTATCCAGGAGTAATGAGGGATAATGACCAAGATAAGTTGGAATTACAATAAATGCAAACAATATCAAGCAAAAAACACATACTAAAACCAGGGAAGTCTAGAGCGTGGGTAGGTGGCACGTTACAAAGATCATTCCAAAAGGTGTCCTATCCTAAAGAACCTGAGTCTAATACTTAATATATTCTATCTAAGATATTATATATGTATATATACTAAGTTGTAACTAAAACTGCTAGTCTTTAACCTCATCAAAGACCTGAGAAGGAATATAATAATATCTGAGAAATGGGAGAAGGACACAAGCAACTTTTGGGAGTCTTGCTAGAGTAGACAGAGACAGCTGGCAGCCTGGAGAGTCACCTAATGTTTCTCAGCATCATTGGTGCATTCAAAACTGCTATAGGTCTAGAGTATCTGACAGATCATTTTCAGAAGCAGGAATTCTAAAAGACCATCTTACCCTGTCTTGGCAAAGTACAGTGGTCACTTTCCTTGTGTCCCACTTGTCCAGAAAGGACAGCATTCATACTGTCAGCAGTTGAAGCAAGGGCAGTTCTTTGCCCAGTAGGCTATTTTATGCCAAGAAGACAAACTTCCAAATGGAAATGTCTTAGAAGCCCAACATTCTCTTGGGATCAAATTGATGCTGCCAGGAGCAATTGTGTCTCACGTCAACAGAATTCTAAGTTATTTAAATGCCATATTCTCTAGGTCCATGAAGTGTTTGAAGATTACCTGTCCATCTGACCTATGTATTTATAAATCTGGATAACCTAACTAACATAATTATAGAGATGACAAGCATAGGTGACAATAAATCTACAAGTCTTATCTACCTAAACAACCTAAGGACTAAGGATTCACATAAATAAGGCAAACAGTCTGTAAACAAATATACAGTAAAAGGACAATAACTTTAAATTGTGACAATACACAAAATATCTTTAACAGAGGTAGGAATGTATAGTGCAATATGATAATAATCCCAAATATATTTCAGTATACAGAATAGCTTAAACAGAAGTAGAACATAATATAGTATGACAGTTATAAATTTAGATTTGTATCAATATATAAATATTTCAAATAAGAGTAAAAATATGTGTACATTATAACAAACATAGTTCTGTATCTGTATCAATATACAACTTATCTTAAATAGGAATATAAAAGTTTATGTTTGTGTCAACATATAAGAATTCATAAAAGTGCAAATTTCAGTGCAAATTATCTAAGGCTGCTATTTTACTAAATTTGTTTACTAATGTATATTATAGTCTACCATAATATCGTATACCTATCCATTCCATTTCTTCTTTTCCCTTTTTTTTGAGACATATTTTCTTTCTTTAAGGAGAGTACTGAGTTTAACAGTTACTTCCACCCCCAACTCTAGAACCATTATCCATAACCCTGAGAAATAAGAAACCTTAGAGAGAAGTTGCATCTTTTTCTTAGAATTGCTTCCTGCTGTTTAGGGGGTGATGGTATCTCTGTTGGGTATTGTGAAAAAGCTCAGATAGTTAAATCTCAGTTATACTAACTGTAGATTCTGCATCAACTCTCAGAGTAATGGGAGCATGAGACTCTTAATCTCAGGGTCATGGGTTCATGCCCCATGTTGGGCGCCAGATATTGGTGAAATTATTAAGGCCACTCCATGTAGTTAAAAGGGAGGCTTATTTTGTGGGGTAACTTACAAATGAAGGGATAGGTCGTAGGGTTTGGCAAAGGTATGGTGCAGTTGGTCTACCTCCAGCGTCCAGGGTCTCAGAACCAAGAGAGACCTCTCCTCTTGATCCTGGGTCTTCAGCTTCCTCACTGAGCCTTGCCTTGTTGGCATGACCATTACCAAAGCCTCAATGGGGGTTGGAACTTCCAGGCCAAAGCTGGGATGGCTACCCACTACAGGTTCCTGGGAATTTTCATTGGCCTAGGTTTCTAGTTCATCGCAAAGATACTCCTGATTCCAGTCGTCTTTCCCAGCACTCATATCCTCCATCCTCTCCCACCTGATTTCTTAATTTCCCATGCCCACCCATCCTATCTAGAAACCTCCCCATCCATCTGTGATGTCAGTTCTATTTCCCCACACAGTGAGATTCATGTGTCCCTCATTTGGGCCTTCTTTGTTGCTTAGATTGTTTCTGTGGATTGTTAGCATGGCTATCCTTATGTTACAGCTAATATCCACCTTCAAGGAGTACATATCATGTGCATTGTTTTGAAGGAAAATGGTCCCCAAAGGAAGTGACACTATTAGGAGGTGTGGCCTTGTTGGAATAGGTGTAGACTTGTTGGAGGAAGTATGTCACTGTGGAGACATTCTTTGAGGTCTCATATATGCAAAAGATAGAGCCCGAAGTTTACAGTCCATTTCCTGTTGTCTTCTGTTGAAGATGTAACCAAACTGCATGCCCTCATGCTCCCTGCAATGATGATAATGGACTGAACCTCTGAAACTGTGAGCAAGCCACCCCAATTAAATATTTCCTTTATAAAAGTTGCCATGGTCATGGTGTCTCTTGACATCAATAGAAACCATAGCTAAGATATCATGTTTGTCTTCCAGAGATTAGGTTACCTCACTCAGGATGATGTTTTGTAGTTCCATCCATTTACCTGAAAAATTCTTGATGTCATTATTTTTAACAGCCAAGAATACTTCATTATGTAAATGTGTCACATTTTCTATATTCATTCAGTGGATGATAGACATTTAGGTTGTTTCTAGTTTCCGACTCTTGTAAATAAAACTGCTGTAAACATAGTTGATTAAGTATCCTTGTGGTAAGATTGAGTTATCCTTTGGGTATATGCCCTGGAGTGGTATAGCTGGGAGTTTAGGTAGGTGGATTCCCAATTTTCAAAGAAAACACCATATTGATTTCCAAAATGGTTGTATAAGTTTTCACTCCCATGAGCAATGGAGGAGTGTTTCCTTTACTCCACATCCTCACCAGCATGAGCTGTCACTTGTGTTTTTGATCTTAGTTCTTTTGATATTTGTATGATGGAATCTCAAAATTTTGATTTCTACTTTCTTGGCTTAAGGATGCTGAAGGTTTCTTTAAGTGCTTCTCATCATTTAAAATTCCTCTGTTGAGAATTCTCTGTTTAGATTTGTACCTCATTTTTAATTGGATTATATGATTTGTTCATGTGTAGTTTCTTTAGTTTTTATATATTTTGGAAATCAGCCCTCTGTCAGATATAGGATTACTGAAAACCTTCCATCATTCCGTAGGCTACCTTTTGTCCTTGTAATGATATAATTGGCCTTACAGAATTTGATGAGTATTGGTATTAGCTTTTCTTTCAAAGTCTGGTAGAATTCTTCATTTCAACCATCTGGCCCTGGGCATTTTTTTTTTTTTTTCAGTTGGGAGACTTTTAGTGACTGCTTCTATTTTCTAATGGGTCATAAATATAGTTAGAGTTTTCCTGCCTGGCCCAGTCAGGACCAATCTCTCTTACCCGCCAGTCCCACAGTCGCTCAGACCCAACCAAGAAAGCACACAGAAACTTACATTGTTTAGAAACTGTATGGCTGTGGCAGGCTTCTTGTTATCTACTTCTTCTATCTTAAACTAACTCATTTCTGTTAGTCTATACTTTGCCACATGGCTTGTGGCTTACCAGTGTCTTTACATGTTGCTTTTCATGGCGGCGGCTGGTGGTGTCTCTCCCATAGCCTTCTACTTCCCAGAATTCTCTTCTCTCTTGTCCCGCCTATACTTCCTGCCTGGTCACTGGCCAAACAGAACTTTATTTACACAGATCGATATCCACAGCACTTCCCCTTTTCTTTTGTTTTTAAGGAAGGTTTTAACTTTTACATAGTACAATTACATATAACAAAACAATTATCAAGCAAGAATTACAGTTACAATATTAAAGAAGATATCCTATCTATCTTATATTTATGAGTCTAAGGTTTTATATCTAACGTATCTTTTATCATAACTGAGGAATTATAACTATCTAGTCTTCAACCACATCAAAGACCTCAGAAGGATATAATATTACCTGAGAACTGGGAAAAGGATGCAAGCATTTTTGGGAGTCTTGCAAGAGTAGACAGAGACAGCTGGCAGCCTGGACAGTCACCTAATGTTCCTTTGTAAAGTTGGGGCATTTGTCTTCAGCCCACAGGGCTAGAGTCTCTTGGTCACTTCTCTCAGTGTCCTGTAGAATGTCTGGCAGTTTCCTCTGCAAAGCAGGAACCTGAAGGACCATTTTGTTAAGCAAAGTTTAGTGGTCACCTTTCTATGGTTCCTGCATATCCAGTCGATCAAGCAGTCCAGGCAAGAACAGTTTCTTGTCCAAATGGCTATTTTTGCCAAGGTGAAGATAAACTCCTTATGAAATGTCTTCAATGCCCATCCTCCTCTCTGAAGTAAAATGGTGCTGCCAGGAGCAGACATGTCTCACTGTCCAGAAAGTCTAAATTTTAAAAATATTTTAAATGCCATATTCTGTAGACCTTTGAAGTGTTTGAAGATTACCTGTCTATCTGAAATATCTCTGTGTATACCTAGAAGATGTAACTAACATGGCTCTGAGTATGATTATCATAGATGACTAATTATTAATCTATTTTTAATTATCCATTACAATATAAAATGAGCTATACAAACATAATACCTTAAACATGAGTAGAAATATGCACACAGTATAACAAAATTAACTTTAAGTTTGTATCAATAGACTAAAGTCTATACCAATGTAAAAGATTTTAAATCAGTTGTTCTTTAGAAGTAAGTTCATTAATCTACCCTTTCATCATATCATATCTATATCCCCTTTTTATCTTTAGAAAGAGATTGCATTTATAATCAACCTGTTTTAAATAAAATAGTGGTTTTTCTCTGTCCCACATCAGAGGGCTCTTCTGATTTGGGACACAAGAATCTCCTTATCTTTTTTTTTTTTTTTTTTTAGCAATATGTCTGGGTTTAGAGAAGGAGTGAGCCAATTCCATCTCCAAAGCCAGCTTGATAATTTTGGGAATGTGGGCGTAGTTTCTCTTACTACTTCCTGCTGGAGGGGGGCGCTGTATCTTATGGGGACATAAAGAAAATTTTAGGATTATGGAGTAGTCCATTAGGGTAAACCTCTGAGTCAGTTGCCTTGAAACCATTCTGGATGTCGGATCATCTGGGCCATGGTGTCATTGGAGACCTTTCAGGTGTTCTTGGCTGATCAAACCTGATGTATCTAAATCTGGAACAAATCCATAGCCTCTGGCTTTCTGTGGAAACAAAAGCAGAGATTCCTTTCCAAAGCAACAGATCCTTATATACAAATTTTGAAGTCAAGATGTCTTTAAAATTTACATATTTGTTTAACTCAACAGCTTTTATGATCAAATCTTTTTTTGTAGTTAAAAATCCCAAAGACAAGACAAACCAGATTCTCTGTGTAATATCCATCTTTGTAAGATTGAAACGCCACTGTGGCTGCTGGCTCTGCCCTCCTCTGCTTCCCAACATGGCGGTGTCACAGTTTACTGCCAGCTCTGGATCTGGAGCCAAGTGTATCATCAACTATCAGAAGCAGTTCTATCAAAGCAGCGCATAGCCCAGAAATCCTTTTTTTTTTTTTTTTTTTAAACTAGCAAAGGCTAAATCCACCACACAGCAGAGTAAAGGGTCGCTTATAGATTCCTCATTCCCGCCACACTACAGGTCCGATGCACACACCAGAAACCCGCCATTGTAGCTCAAACCAGCAGGCTGCCACTAACTTGAGAGAGACAACTAGGAAGCTATTTTTAGCTCCGTTTAGAGTCTTTTTTTTCAGGTTTTAGGTGGAAACTCTTGCCAACACGTTGGACGCCATTTGTAGTTAGAGTTTTCCTGCCTGGCCCAGTCAGGACAAATCTCTCTTACCCGCCAGTCCCACAGTCGCTCAGACCCAACCAAGAAAGCACACAGAAACTTACATTGTTTAGAAACTGTATGGCTGTGGCAGGCTTCTTGTTATCTACTTCTTCTATCTTAAACTAACTCATTTCTGTTAGTCTATACTTTGCCACATGGCTTGTGGCTTACCAGTGTCTTTACATGTTGCTTTTCATGGCGGCGGCTGGTGGTGTCTCTCCCCTAGCCTTCTACTTCCCAGAATTCTCTTCTCTCTTGTCCTGCCTATACTTCCTGCCTGGCCACTGGCCAAATAGAACTTTATTTACACAGAGTGATATCCACAACACATAAGTCTATTTAAATAGTCAATCTGATCTTGATTTAATTTTGACAAGTGGTATCTATCAAGAAAATTGTCCATTCCTTTTAGATTTTTTTCAATTTTGTGTAGTACAGGTTTTTGATATCCAAATGATCATTTGTATATCTGTGTTTTCATTTCTGATTTTGTTAGTTTGGATATTTTCTCCTTATGTTTTAGTTAGTTTGGTTAAGGGTTTGTCTATCTTATTGATTTTACCTTTTTTTTTTTTGATGAACTATTCAAGAACTAAGTAATTTATTTTTCAAATTTTACAAGGTGTTAAGGACTTAAATAGTCCAAGAAAATTACCAGTGGAGGCTGAGATAGAATTGGTTCTGATAGGAAAGAAATCATATGATATGCATCTGAATCTCTTGGATCTAAAGCTTGATGCTATCTCAGTTGTTCTACTTTCTACTCTTCCCCCTACAGGAATTCTTTTGCAGAGTGAAGACATTATCTTAGAATTTTTTTTCCTTGTTGTTTCAGGAGTTGTATCTTTCTTTTTATAATTTAATTTAATTTTACATATCAGCCATGGGCTTGCCTTTCCTCCCCTTCCCACCCCTGACCCCGCCTTCCCCCCAGCCCCTCCCCCATTCCCATCTTCTCTAGGGCAAAGACTCCCCTGGGGATTCAGCTCAACCTGGTAGATTCAGTCCAGGCAGGTCCATTCCCCTCCTCCCAAGCTGAGCAAAGTGTCCCTGTGTAAGTCCCAGGTTCCCAACAGCCAGCTCATGCACTAAGGACAGGTCCGGTCCCACTGCCTGGGTGCCTCCCAAACAGTTCAAGCTATTCAATTGTCTCACTTATTTAGAGGACCTGATCCAGTTGGGGGCTCCTCAGTCTAATGCTACTATGAAGTACAGTGTGATCACTTTAGCTCATAATGAGACAGTGCTTTCAGATTGGGTGTTTGTCATACTAAAACTCAAAATATCATGTGACTGGTACAAATAAACCTACATATTACTAAAGCAACATTCTGAGGCTTTACTTTTTTAGATAAAGTTCGTCTTTATATAGCTATCAGTTTCCTGGAATTTGCTTTGTAGTCAAGGTTGACCTCAGACTTGTGACTCCTGCCTCTGTCTCTTCGGTGATGAATTACATGTGAACATTACCACACTCAGACTAAATATTTTACTAATATAAAATTGGATTCAATTGTGATTCAGGTGGTCAATGTTTGTTGTTCCCTGATAATTAAAAAAAAAAACTGATCAGCACTCAGTGATCATTTACATGCTTCTTTTTTGTCTGTTTTGATATTAGTTTCCAATTACATTTCTCCTAACAGGATCACATTTGAAGTGGAATATATGGACAAAATAATTTATATTTCCAGTATACTCTAGGGAATGTTTTAGATTTCCTATTGGCAGCCCGTTCATTCTCTGTTTCTGAAATAGGTAAAGGGAATTCAATATTAAATTGCATATGTTTCTTTCAAAAATTTACTATGATATATGCTGCCTTAGGATTTCTATTGCTTTGCAGAGACACTATGATGATGGAAACTCTTAAGAGAAAATCATTTAATTATTTGGCGTGGCTTTCATTTTTAGAGGTTTAGTCCTTTATCATCATGGTGTGACATGGTAACATGTAAGCAGACATAATGCTGGAGGAGGAGCTGAGAATCCTACACCTTGAACCACAGGTAAAAGGAAGTGATATGTGACACTGGTTGTATCTTGAGCATGGAAGACGTGAAAGCCAGCCCCAAAATGACACAGCTCTAGTTCTTCCAATAAGGGAATACTTAGTCCAATAAGGCCACACCTCCTATTAGTGCCACCAGTTATGAGCTTACATTCAAAATACCACATATGCCTCATTCAAAATATGCTTTTTATTTATTTTCTCCTATTACACTTATACTATTAATGGCTAAATTGTGGGATCAAATTGTAATTTTGCGGTTGTCATCCTATTTGTTTTTAAATTTCCTCAGGGAAGAGCACATTAATTACTTAGCCATTAAAAAATGATGGTCCCTAGAAATATACACAGAATCCAGGTAGTGGTGGCTCATGCTTTAATCTAGTACTTGGGAGGCAGAGCCAGGTGAATCTATGTGAGTTCAAGGCCAGCCTGTTCTTCAGAGTGAGATCCAGGACAGGCACCAAAACTACACAGAGAAACCCTGTCTTGAAAAACCAAAAAAAAAAAAAAAAAAAAAAAAAAGAAATACACATAGAAGCCACATAATACAGATCAAAATTGTATTGTACTTTTGTATTTAAGAAAATATATGCATATACATATATGCATGTAATGCAGATTAATGAAAATGAGGCCATGAGCATTCTCAAAAAGTGGTGCTCAGATTATTCATTGGAGGGTAGATCTATGAAACTTGTTTCATTTTTTTTTCCAACTGGACATTTTATTTATTTAATTATTTTTATTCATTTTAGATATCAACCACATATCCCCCTCTCATCCCTCTACCTGCTCACCCCCAACATTCTCACTCCTCATCCTTTCCTCCAATAGGGTAAGTTCTCCAATGAGCTGACAGCTAAGTCTACTACATTCAATTGAGGCAGGTCCAAGCTCAACCCTGCTTTATCAGGGATGATATACTTAAGTTTTATTTTGTATTTTATTAAGCTTTAGATCTGGAGTCCTGTAGCAGATCAAATGATGTAATTTACAAACATAGAGAAATATTTCAGACAGAAGGTAGCAGTTTTGTGCTCTTCAGGTTTTGGACACTTCAAATTTCTGTTTTATGTAGTTATCATTAGACTACATTAAATTTTGTCCTATGGAATTTTAGTACCTAAAGTCCAAATGATACACATCTTTAATTCTTTCCAAAATTGGACCAGGAATGATGGCTCTGCAATTAAGAGCACTGGTTGACCTATCAGAGGACCCAGGTTTTATTTCCAACATGGTGGATCACAACCTTCTGTAACTCCAGTCTCAGGAGATCTAATTCTTTCTTCCAGTCCCTATGGGCATTATCTGCATGTGGCACAGACATAAATACAAGGGACACATGCATGTAAAATAAATACAAATTTAAAAAGAATTTTAAAATTAATAAGTATCTCTTCTCTTAAAATATGTTTTAGCATTCATGCAAAAGTAGTAGATTTATTTATT
Source organism: Onychomys torridus (assembly GCF_903995425.1). Taxonomy (NCBI): domain Eukaryota; kingdom Metazoa; phylum Chordata; class Mammalia; order Rodentia; family Cricetidae; genus Onychomys; species Onychomys torridus. The sequence continues at coordinate 82,731,696 of NC_050453.1, forward strand.
TCTTTATATTGTGTTTCTTTGCCATTTGAGATTAGTCTGTGTTGTTAACATCCAGAGTACTATTATTTCTTTCATCTGTCTGTCTGTCTGTCTGTCTCTGTAGCTCTGGTTGAATTGGTATGCAGTATACATCCTACAATAGTCTTAAACTCTCAAGAAGTATGTTGCTGCAGACTCCTAGTGCTATAAACATCTTCTACCATGTTAAGCTGTTCATGCAAGCACTTAAAAAATCATCTTCATTTTTACTAATTTTCTTCTACTAACCTATATTTTACTTATCCTTTACAACATTATTAAAAAAACTCTATTGGTGTCAGATCAGATATATACTTTTAAGCATTGATTTTACACATATAGAGGCATTGGTAACTTATAGTATACTTTAGTTACAAAGTAAAGTACACTAAGTAGCAAAGTATAAATTTTACACTTTGACAGTAGTTATTAAACATTGTATTAGAACTACCCTATAAGCACCACAGGCATAAATTTTTTAAAACAATCTAGACTACTAGTGACAGTTTTACTAATTAATACACTGGATATCATTCTTGTAAGCATATGCATTTGTCAAATAGACACTTATTAGTAAAATTGGCATAAATGAATAGGGGTATTCTAACTTCCATTCAGATTTTCCTGCTTGTTTGTATAACAAAGTTCTCAGTCTATACCTATAGGGCTGTAAATTCTGGCTGATTCTGACATATCTTTTTCCATTTAGTTATTGCAGAAGAACTATCCTTCATTATAATTTGATAAACATTTAGCACATTGAGCTCAACATTAGCTAAAAACTATTCAACCTCAAAACAATTGTAATAACTTATCTGTGTGAACATTAATAATCATTTCTATTAATACATTTCTATATGTGCCAAACAAGTTAGATATTGCTTTAATTAGTACCTATAGTGCAAGTTATGATGGAGTTATATAAATTTCACTGTCTTAAAATCCCTCAGCTGAATTTAAAAAAATATATAAAATTACTGCATACAGCAATTTGCTTAAGACCCTTCACAGTATGACAAAGGGAAAGTGGATGGTCTGTAGCCCAGTGGAAGAGTATGTGGTAAGGGAATGCATACCATACACAAAACTTTGTTTCGAATTAGCAGAACAAAACAGCACAAAGTAAAAAAAGCTAAAATATTTATAATAGTTAATTTTGACTTATTACTGTTTTAATAGCTTAATTTTAACAACATAATATACATATTAAAATTTTCTATGATAATATTCTACATAAAAATTTATAAACTAGAATTTTATTTACTATTATATTAAATCTTTTATAGGATGTAGTTTCTTTCAAGTTCAATTAATTTTCATGGTGGGAAGTATGGTGGCACACAGGTCAACATGTTAGCTGAGAGTTCTTCATCTGGATCTGCAGGCAGCAGGAAGAGAGAGACACTGGTCCTGTCTTGAGCATTTGAAATCTCAAAGCCCACCTGCAGTGACATACTTCCTTCCACCAGGCTACAACTCCTAATCCTTGTCAAGTAGTGTCACTCCCTAAAGACCAAGCACTCATTTAAATCTATGAGCCTACTGGGCTCATTCTTAATCAAACCACCACATCATATAAGACTGAACAAGGCATAAACTCTACCAAAAAGACATTAAAGGGAATTTCCCTTGAGATACAAAGGATTATAAAATATTAATGGTATATTTTTATTTAACATATTGGAAGCTTAAAAACAGTTTAAAAATGCAAGATAGACAAATGAAAATTTAGTTATTTAAGTAGGTAGCTGCAGAGGTGACATTATATATGACTGAGAAAATTTTAAGTTTGAAAACAACCACATGGGATGGCGAGATTAGCAAAATATACAGGCACAGGCTATGAAAAGGAAAACATCCTCAATATACCAATAAAAACATAGAAAGCAAAATATTTTAAAAAGTAAAAATAAATCCTGAGATATACATAATAAATATAAATATCTAGATATAAATATGATGGAATTCATTTTTGTGAGAAAATTATAAAACAAGAGGATAATGTCAGGAAATGTGCTGTGCTCTTCTTTTTTGTAGTTTACAGGCTGAGTAGGACTACTGATCACTTTTCTTCCTCGGCAGCTTTTATAACTCCTATTGATACTATGAAAGTTACATCTCAGCAAGGAAGCTTTGAGTCATTTCAATTGCTTCATTGAGTCAGCTCAATTACTTCAGGTCCTGTGTCCACAGCATATGGTGTCATTAGTTAAAACAACAACAACAACAACAAAACAAAACAAAAAAAAACCCCTTATTCTTAACTTCAGGGATATACCAACACGTAAGTGTAGCTCTCATCCCTCAAAAAAGAAAAGAAAGTGTTTATTTTTTTTGAGCAAACATAAACTATTACAGAAACCACAAGTGATCAAAGGCAGATGACTGACATCAACCACAAGTGATATCTCTAGAATGCAACCCTACATCTAACACTTAGGGAATATTATGGAAGAGGAGCAGGAAAGATTGTAAGTATGTAGGAACAAGATATGTACTACAAAACTGAGGCTTTTTATATATAATAGTGAATGAGGAGAAACAATGTAAATATGGTTACATTCCTGAAATCTCAATAATATGGTTGCTCAAATACAGCCTAAACAATGACAACAGCTTACATGACAACTGATTACACAAGGTCCCACCCCTAGATGAAATGTTGTAAGAAATTAGTGATAAGAGTAATAGGGAAATCCAGTCTTCTCCAAGTATGAGTTCATAATTGAGAATCCAGAAACTGAGTTGTGAACCCTGAGAACAAAATTAAATGGACTTAGTGTGTTTTATTTATAAATTTAATAATATATCAATAGTAAAGAAAACAAGGACATGGACTTGAGATTTGAACTGGAATTGGGAGTTTAATGGGAATATTATGAAGGAGACAAGGGAGGGGAGAAAAGATATCAATACACACACACATATATATATATGTGTGTATATATATATATACACACACACATTAACTTTTAATATATGTATATGAATTTAAAAGTTAATGTAATAACCAAACTTTTCCACAAGAACAAATGGAGAAAGGATAAACTAATTTGTTAGTCTGTCTAAAAGTGGGGCTAAAAATAGATGAAAAATAAGATTTAAAAATAAGTCATTAAGCAAATATAAAAAAAAAACAACTAAAGTTAAATTCTTCATTATGGATAAAAAAGTAGTGTTAAAACTCAAATATTTCTTCATTTAAAATAGAAAACATAAAAAATAAATTTTAGGTGAGACTGAAAAGTGAGATTGTTACAGTTTGAAAAATAGGTAGGAAAAACTGAATACATTCTTATTTTTTTTAAATTCTCAAAAAGGTTGTAAAGAAATGATTATAATTATCTAACACAATAATATATTTACATTAAGTAACATGTGTTAGCCCAAGAATTATGTATTCCTTAATGCATTTGAAGAAATTTCTCCCCCATTTTACCACTTGCATATCTTCCTAGTTTTAAACTCTGTGGTGCCCCCTCATCTCTTTCTGTTCTCTACCTCTCCTCCCTAACTCTCTGTATGATCATGAGCATCTGGACATATACAACCACTTTCAAAATGAAGTAAAATTCTTGTTTGAATCAAACATTCATATCTTAATTTACCCTCCTCTTTATTTCTGGAAGGAGATGTTTTGTCATATTGTGTACATATGATAATACTATAGTTCTGTTATAAATTGTTTTGACTTTATGTATAAATAGTTCAACATAGTAATATATTCCTGAAGTTTAGTTTTTTTCAAATAATTATCTGTTTGAGCTTTATTTTGTTACAACATGTGGTGAATTGGATGTGAATGGCCTTCATACTCACATATATTTGATTGTTTGGTTCCCAGTTAGAACTGTTTGGGAAATACTGCTTGGGGACGTATGTCACTGGAGGCATACTTTGGGGTTTCAAAAACCCATCTTATTTCCAGTTAGATCTGCATGCTTGTGGAACAAATGTAAGTTCTCAGCTACTGCCTCAGCACCATGCTGCTTTCCTGCTGCCATGTTCTCTCAATGAGACCATGGACTCTTATATTCTGGAACTGTAAGACCCAAATTAAGGGCTTTCTTTTATAACTTGCCTTGGTCATGGTGTTTTGTCATTTTAATTAAAAAAAAAAAACTAAGAGAATGTATAAAACTGAAGTTACTTTTTCCTTGATGTAGCAGTTTATTTTATAGTATATCAGAGTTTGTGACATGTTTACTAGTTTGCATAACTACTTTTCCCATCATACAAATACTGTATGAAGTATATGTGAATAGGTATATAAATACTCATGATATGTTTGTGTATTCTCCATTTCATATGTATGTATTTTTTCCTATTATATATTCTATTTTTAATTGATACTGTGATTTATGTGTATATACATATATATGTATAACACACACATATAGATATATAAACATTCTGAGTCTGTTTATTATTGTTTGTATTTATTCATTATATGTATCTAATTGGTATTGGATGACCATCTCTGGGGAACACTGATTATTTCAACCCTCTCACTTAATTGTCTGTAGCTCCTCATTTGGAGGTGGGGCCCTTGAGATCCAAACTCTCCCATATTAGCATGTCCTTGTTCCAATTTTGCTTTGGCAGCCATATTGTAGAGGACTCATGGTTGTAAGAAATTATTATTCCTAGGAGACATAATTTCTCAACTGAGTTTCTGGTCCTCTTGTTCTTACAATCTTTTTATACCTCCATCTGTATTGTTCCCTAAACTGTAGTTGAGCAATTGTGATTTAGAAAGGGTCTGGAAACCCATGATCACTTGTTTTATGCATTTTGAGAAGTAGTTGTTTCTGTAACAATCTCTATCTGCTACAAAGAGAATCTTCTTTGATGAGGGGTGAGAATTACACATATTTGTGGGTATAAGGATAAGTATTTGCAATGCAGTTAGGAATTATGCTGGTTTAATAAATTGGTGGTAATAAGTTCTCCTCTAAGTTCCATGATTTCATTGGCTCCAGGCAGTTGAGTAGATTTCCAGTACCAGGCATGATATCCCTCCTGCTGAGTGGGCCTTAAGTCCAATTAAGCAGCTTTTGGCTAATGACCAAGATATGAGTGAAACTATTGTACTTTTATCTTGCCATATTGACCCCAGAATTTTTAATGTACCACAGTATTTTAAAAACTTCTTAGTACCTTATTTGATAAGCATTTAGTAATTTGTTTTATTTTGATTGGTACAAAGTTGTATATATTTAGGGTGCAGACTATGATATATTAATTTATATACAGAGTACTATGATCAGCTTATGATACTGAGCAATGCATTCAAAGAAAATGAAATCAGAATGTTAAAGGGATAAATATATTCTAATATTATTGACACACTATTCATCATACCTTAAATATGAAACTGACCACCATAAACATTGAAGGAGAATTATAAAAGGTAATATGTATATATGCTGTGTATATTACCATATGTGAGTATAAATATTAATAAACTTTTGGTTACTATTCAATCATTAAAAATTAACTGTTCTATTGGTGACAATAGATGCATTTGAAGGACATAAGAAATGAACAAAAAGGCAAAAGCAGAGTCTTGTTCATAAATTTTCTTTATAATCTTCTATGAATTGATTCAGTGACTTGTTTTTCATTTTGCACTGAGAACATAGAATATAGTTAACTTCTAGAGATAATATAAAATTTACTACATGTTTTAGTAGGACATTTTATTCTAGTAAGCAAATAATGTTACCACCCTGATGTACAAAGTGAGGACATACCTGTTCCAAGGTATGGTTGAGGAATAGTTTTTATTCTTGATATTAGGGAGACTACATCCAGAAGCATCTCCAAGCGTTCAGAGCAGGGAGAGGAAATACTAGCCAAAATACGGCCCACATATTGCATTGGGCCAGGGAGGGAGTGGATGCTGGTAAAAGAGGAAAAGAAGAGATGAAGCGGAGAGAGAGAGAGAGAGATAGAAATAGATAAATAGATAGATAGATAGATAGATAGATAGATAGATAGAGAGAGAGAGAGAGAGAGAGAGAGAGAGAGAGAGAGAGAGATATTAGAAACAGGGAGAAGTAAAGTCAGAGAGTCAGAAGTTTAGGGGTTAGGTTAGGGAGGGTGAGAAGAGTTGAAAAGAACCATGAGTATCTGAGCCTGGATACCAACATGTGCCTTGGTATGCTAACAGGCACTACAGATAGCCAGGGGTTCTTTTGAACCTGATAACTATTGTAGGTTAAATATAGTATACATAAAACTTCATAAGGTGTCCTCTGTAGTATACTTTTCTAGGTTGGCATTATTTATAGTAGATTTACAAACTTATTATAACAAATCACAAAATACAACTAAATCAAAAGTTTAGAACTACTTTCAAAATATACAATGACTATAATATTTATAATATGTGATAGTGTCTTATGGAGAAGTCATTGAATGTCTAATTTAAGTGTTCTCTCTGGTTAAGGCATCTTTCTCAGAAATTGTTTAGTTCATTGATTGTTTTTGAAAATAAAATATTATTTAAAATATTTCACAATATGTGCTTTCAATTCTCTTATAAAACGTGTTTGAGCAAATACCCTAACATTGCTGACATTATATATAACTTTTGCTGGCAGTCCAAACTATTGTAGATACTGTGGGTGGCCACAACATTATCTGAAAAACAATCTGAGTAATATATGATATTTTAGCTTTAGTTTGTTGTACAATTCAGAGGATAAATTAATGCTGATTTTAAGAATCAAGAATAGAATTTTCATCTACATCCCTTATTTAAAAACTGAGCTATCAAGGCTCAGGAAATGACTAAGTTGACTACATGATTGTACAAATTTGAGAAACAGAGACTCATATGAATGTCATGTGGATATGGCAGCCTGCTGGTAATTATATCCTGCAGAGTTCTCCAGGAACAAGCTGGCTAGCTAAGTTAGCCTATATGGAGAGCTCTGGGTTCAATTCAGAGTCCCTGTTTCAATGAATAAGGTAAAGAATAATTAAGAAAGTCTCCTGATTTTCATCTTATGCCTCCATTTGCACAGATGCTCTTGAACACAAATATATATGTATACCTAAACACATGCATACCCACCATAGTCAAACACATAGACACAAACTTACAGACACAAGCACACAGAAACTCACTTACACACATAACCACCACACAGATATACACACATATTACATTTCATACAAACACACACATATATGAATATACACATACACTCACATATAAACACACAGACAAAGAAACCTAAGTTGCTTTTACATTAGTCCTCATGCATTTCTTGTTTGAAATATTCTTTGACATTGTCAGGGTGGAAACTGCGTAAGTATCTAGTCTTATTAAAAACAATTATCATTTAGTTAATATTGTTTATTTTTTAAAATGTTAACTAAATGAGAACCTAAGGATATGTCATTTGTGAATATGACCTAAAACACAAGGAATTGATAAATAAAATGGACTTCTATTAGTTAACATTAGGAACTACACTGTAACTGAAATATTTTATGTACAAAAAGTATAAATGTCTGCAATAAACTTTTAAAAACATTCATTTAAAGGTTTTCCAAGATGCTTGGAAATATTGTATTTTTGTATAACTATAGATTTTTACTGATGTGCATTTTAAATGTGGTTGGGTGCTATTTTTCTGTATCTGTTCACCTAGTCTCCAATTACTTTTCATATATTGTTCCCTGTGGAGTTTCATTTTCTTCCAATTGAACCTGAGAATGTCTCAGCATGGGAGACTGCTGCTTATTTGTAGGTTGAGCTATTTTCTCTAATAAAAGTGGTTTTCATTGTGTTTGGTGTATAATGTCTGTGAACCTGATATGTTTCAGTAAGCAAATGATAAATGAGAAAAATATTAACTTGTGTTATGATTTTACATGTAGAGTATCATGCCTTAACACATTCATCTAAATTTAAATACTTGTATGCCAGGCTTAATTGAAAATATGTATAAGCCCTAAAACACTCAGAGTGGAAATACACTTGAGGTTAATTTAATACCATTGAATCTTCTTTGAATTCACAATATTTAACTTAGAGTTACTATTCTTCCTTTCAATGGCTATGTAAACAGTGCTATATCTAAAATTTTTTAACTCATTGTGAAGCTCTCTATGCACACAGCCTTCTCCATGCCCTTGTGGCTCCATTGCCAAGGCTTAACACATTCAAGGTCTTTTTTGATTGAAAACATAGAACTTACCAACACAGTAGTTAAGGGATCTTTCTGCACTATCAGAGGACTGGAGTTTGGTACACAGAACTGTGGGGCATTTTTACTCCCCAACCCCAGAGCTTCCAAGAGTTTTCTTGAGTGCAAGAAGCAGGAAATATTAGATAGAAGGATTTAGATTGTGGAGATAAACAGATAGAAAATAAAGGACAGCCTTGAGAGGCCCTGGAAGTTATTCCAAGGGGCTCTGACTGTCTCTGCCTCAGAGTATTTATAGAAACACCAAGGGGTGGATCAAAATACCTCCCTCCAGCACAGTCAAGTGCATACCATCTCAGACACCTGCACTCATGCCTGTGGTCCTAATCATCCTCTCTATGTAGACCTGCTGGGTAACGCCAGGAGGAACTTGAAAACAGGCTCCTACACAGCTTCTAATGCCCTAACACTTCATTTCCAGGGGGATCCAAGGCCAATATCCAGACTCCATGAACCCTCACACACACACACACATATGCTCACATTGCACAAGAGTAATAACATAAAGCTAATTTGGGGGCTGAGGTTGATCAGTTCAGAGCACTGGCTTCTCTTGCATATCCAGCTTTCATATCCATCATTCACAGAGCATCTCACAAACATCTGTAACTATAGTTCCAGAAAAAGTGACACCCTCTTTCATCTCTGTGGTTACCAGGCATGCATAGACCCCACAGACATACATGGGTGAAAACCAATCATACATGTAAATTAAAAAAAATCCTAACAGTTACCCATGGACCCACACTTACTCACTCACTTGTTGAACACATATAAAAAAACTGAGACCTGAGTTTATGTTCACTATATACTCTTATTGAAATACTAAAAAATAATTTAGAGTTAAAGGTTGAATGAAGCACTAATCAGAAGAAAATCATTTAGCTAACAATGCCAAGAATATTTCATAGAAACAAATGTTGCTAACATTAAAGTTCATGTTTCATGGTGACAAAGTTTATTAGTTTTAATCAGTTTAGGTGTTAAATGTAACATGATTTAAATCAGCTAGTAAAATGAGCATTCAAGAATGGCAGTTCCAGCAACAAATTCCTCACATTCATGTTATTATCAATATATACATACATGCAGTGGAACAATCATTTTCTACACTATGAATATGTATCACTCTCATTGGCTGATTGGTCAAGAGCCAGGCAAAATTATAGTCCAGGGAAAGGAAGGGAGGAGTCGGAGAGAGTCAGAGGAGCCACAGAGGGAAATTAGAAGCCACACAGGTCAGGATCCACAGAGGTCAGGAGTCGTAGATGTCAGAAGCCACAGACATCAAGATCAACAGAAATCAGGAGTCACAGATGTCAGAAGTCACAGAGGTCAAAATCCACAGAGGTCAGAAGCAACAGAGATCAGAAGTTACAGAAATCAGAATCCGTGGGGGTCAGGATCCACAGAGGTCAAGAGGCACAAAGGGACTTGGTCAGAGATTCAGGAGCCATGGAGAGAACAAGACATACTAGAGGACAGATAAAGACATAGGCCACATGTAAGAAATTAGATAAGGAATATTGGTTAACTTAAAATGTAAGAGAAAGTTAGTAATAAGACTGAGCTATTGGCTAATGATTTACAATTAATATAAGCCTCTGTGTGATAATTTGGAAGTAGTTCCCAGTATGGGAAAATTCTGCCTACAAATATAATTTTCCTTTAAATTCATTTTAATAGTTTTGTGTTTCCTATGCAAAAATAAATATAAGTAAATAGTAAAAACAGAATAACCAGGGTAGCCTCTTGCAAACATGAACAATTCACTGTTGCTTCTTTCATCTTAAAATATATCATGGAATACACACTATAACTCAGCTTGAGTTCTTTGTCTCTAAAGCCTATCTGCCACTAAAAAGAGCTACAAATATTGAAAAGTGGGTTATTCCAGTCATTATATTCATTGCATCTATATTTGTGAGGTAAATGCAAATGACTTCAGCATGTATGATTCTAATTTGGGAAATATTTATAAGATACCATCAGTATTTATTATATATATACATATATATATATATATGTATATATATATAGTATTTATACATATAAGATAAAGAGATTAATTAACTTCTTTAATTCCAATATGACAGTAAAAAATATTTATTAGTTAAACATGGTAAAAATTAATGTCATCTTGTGTTGTTTTATAAATCAAAGAATAATTGCCTAGAAACTCTTCGTCATATATTAAAACTGAAAATACCTTTATTTTTGTTTTTTGTCAAAAGCAAATCATTTTAGTGATCAGTAGAATAATTTGAATCTTCCCATTTCAAATATATTAATTGAAATCATATTATTAAAGCTTTTTTAGGAAGTAGAAGAAGTCATGAAGTCAGAATTTTATCTCTTTCTTTCTTTTCTTTTAATAAAAGAAAATATTTAGTTAGGCTATGGTTTAAGAGGGTTAGAGTCCATGAGGATCACATCAAAGAATGGGGCAGGAGCAGCTGACAACTTACTAATGGAGCCAGAATCAAAAGGCAGGTTGCATGCTGGAAATAGCATTTAAAACCTCAGCTAAAGACAGACCTCCAAAAGTCTATACTTAATAATCCTTCCCTGAAAGTTCCACCAACTAGAGACGAGATTTCAAACATAGAAAGCTGTGATAGGGGCCAAACATATATTTAATATGTTCAGTTTCATTTCTTGGTCGTTCTCATGAGCCCATTTTTCTGAGTGTCCTAGTAATAGACAGGAATAGCCCAAGCCCCACATCATTTTCTCATAGTCACTCCTTTATCTTTTACTATAATACCAAAATGCTTTTTTTTTTTTTTTTTTTTTTTTTTTTGGTTTTTCAAGACAGGGTTTCTCTGTTTAACTTTGCACCATTCCTGGAAATCACTTGGTAGGCCAGGCTGGCCTTCAACTCACAGAGATCCACCTGTCTCTGCCTCCCAAGTGCTGGGATTAAAGGCGTGTGCCACCACCGCCCAGCTCAAAATTATTATTATTATTATTATTATTATTATTATTATTATTATTATTATATTTGTGTTTTAATTTTACTCATCAGCCATGGGTTCCCCTATCCTCCCCCCTCCCGCCCCCATCCCCACCTTCCCCCTATCCCCTCCCCTCCATTCCCATTTCCTCCAGGGCCAAGACTCCCCTGGGGATTCATTTAAACTTGGTGGATTCATTATCCTCTTTTTACAATTAATATATGATTACTGATTTTTCATTCATAATACAATTTTCAACAGAATGTGAAATAGATCTTAAGTCAAATGTTTTCTATCTTTAAGTCACCTTTTTTTCTATGAAAGACAGATTATGGATTGTGATAGGGATATTGATTAATATTCCTGTGGTTATTACTGTATAATGTGTACATATAAGAACACAAGTTGATACATCATGCATGCACCAAAGTTTTATATGTCAACTATACATCAATATGGAAAAGCAAAAGTGAAATTATTGCAGTATAAATTTGTTTTAAAATGGTTTAAATTATACCAATGGATTTTAAGATATCACTTGGTCATTTTTTTGTTAAGCTTTTTATTCTGTATTTGATGACAAAAACACTGCTTAAATGGGGGAATAGGAGGAGGATAAGGAGGAGAGGGGAAGTATGTGTGAGAGAGAATGTGTTTTTGTACCAGGAGGAGATAAAGAAAAAGAAATTAAAAGGAAGGAAGAGGGAAAAAAAGCCCTCTGGAAATGCATTTTGTGAAACATTTGAAACACTGAGTCAGTGCTAGCAACTGTCAAAAGGAATTCTTTTGTATCTATTTGACAGTTAAGATGAGTGTCCTGACTGCCAAATTAAAAAAAAAATCTCTTTATTCTTAACTGTACAATGAAGAATAGGAAAATCATTACAAATGAAAGTACAAAAATAATTTGTACCAGGGAATCATATTTTACCATCAGCCTCCTCTGTGAGAGTGACAATCAGATTGACAGCTTATTAATACCTGTAGTGGAGCACATCACTAATACCAAAGGCAGAGTTGTCCTCTATGAAAGATTTCCACTCATGAATGCTGACTTATGATACGTAAGCTGCCTCTGATTTGCTTCAGAGTTTTACCAACTGTGTTGAATTTTAAAATATCACTTACAGGTAAAATTTTTACCTTACTATTTCAGTTGCCTTCCTTAATTAAGCCAAATAAAAGAAAATACAAATTCAAGAAAGCCTTTGCACCAAGGAATGTCAGAATGCAGTTTTGTAGGACCTGATCTTATTAAAAAAGAAAACAAGTCTCAAAGAGTGTGACTTTTTAGAGGGCTAGCAATAGAGATTCAGATGAAAAACTAATAGTTTTTAAACTAGGATATTTTCCATTTCATCTTCACACTTTTTTACAGTTAAATTACTAATAGATCATATGCTACATCCTTTTAATTATTTATTAGGGTAAATTAATTTGTTTGGTGTGTAGGAGAGTGTAGTCTTTTCTAATATAAATTATGTCATTTCTAGTTTCCATTGTTTACTGTAATTCATGCTATATATCTATTTTATGTTTATGAACAATTCCTTCTATCAACATGTTTCATCTGCTTTTCTTCTCTATCTATGGACAACTACAGTAAATTTCAAATGATAGGACACATATAAAGGTAGACCTGTCCATTATTATTTATATATCTTGTGAATATTGTACAACTCATCTTTTGGCCTTTGCTTTTGTCAAGTGTTGCATTTGTGTTAGATAAGTGATTTTGTTAGATAATGCAAAACAAGTGAGATTGAACAGTAGTAGTGGGCAGATTAATTACCAATCAACACAGTCTTATTTGCTCCGCACTTGAGAGCCTTTGATATTCAGCATGCACATGTATTTATGTTCAATTCAACATCTCAAGACAAAGCACAAATAGAACTGGTGTGTAACTCTTAACTCAAAACATTTACTTCTTTCCCATCTTCACTAGTATGTCAATATAAAAATATTAAGCATATACACTTATAAAATACTTAGTACTTTTCATTTTTTTATTTAGTATGTTATGTTTGAATAGTAAGCATTGGCTTGTTATTTTTCTATAGTCTGCCTTGAACAAATTGTACATAAATCACCAAATAATGCATTAAAAACAACAAATATATCCTAAGAAATTGGGTCTACTATAATTATGCAATAAATATTAAATGATATAGAATAACTCAAAATATGAATCTACCAAATGAGAAAAAATCTAAAATTATTTATTTTTGAGATTATAATATATCATTTGTCCTTCCTCTTTCCTTCCCCAAAACCTCATGATTCTTTCTTTCTCTCTTTCAAATCCATAGCTTCTTTTTTCATGAATTTTAGTTCCATACACACATATGTGACTATATCTACACTCATATATTCACACATCTATGCATTTATATTAATATATGTACACATATATTTCATATGTATCTATTGCTGAATGCATAAATACAATTTGCTCAATTGATATAATATTACTCACATATATGATTTCAGGGCTGATCATTTGTTATTGGATAACCAATAGGTGTGTTCTTTCCTTGGGAAGACTTTTTTTACTGCTCTCAGTATTTCTTAATTGCCTGTAGTTTTTTGAGTAGGATTGGAGTCTTATTTACTTTTCTATGTCCACTTTGGCATATCTACTGTTGTTGTCTTCTTTAAGATAATTTTTAGGCAGTCAAGTTGGTGAGATTTTAAAGGTGTAGCTTGTGACATTCCTAAGAGATATATAATATAATAGCAAACTTCCTGTTCTTCCAGACCTTACAATCTTTCTACTTCTTCTTCTGCAATATTCCCTGACCTTAGGTGGAGGAGCTGTGCTAAGACAGAGTCTCACAATGCAACCCTCTGTTTTTCTGAAACTTATTATGTACACGAGCCTGTCTTCCAACTCAGAGAGACTTCCTTGATGATGCCTTCTGAGTATTGAGATTAAATGCAAAAGCCACTGAACCAGGGAATAAATTATTGCTTATAAACTTAAATGTGATCATTATCTGGGATGTTTATGGTTGTATTATTTCCCAACAGCTATGTCATTAGAGGCTTATTTCTCAAGATAATAGTATTGGGATTAGCTGGGTGTGGTTACATGGTATGGGACACTGGAAGTTCTTCCCTAAAACTGAAATAGATGAAAGAAAAGATAAAGGCTACAGAGATTTTTTAACAACAAATTTTTAAGAGTAGAACTTCAGAAATATTAAAATTAAGAAGAAAATAGTATAGAATATGAGGAATAAAATGAGGTCTTATAGTTAAAGGAATAACAATATTACCTATAATTTATGTTAATAACTTAAAGATATAGATGATATCTTCACTGAAAATTAGAATATAAAAATAATTTAAACAATCTGACTAGCTTTTAGAAATGTTAGATTTAATTTTAACTTGATTTAGGACACTGTATCTTGGTTGCCTAGTATCAACAATTGTTGTATTGAACAATGGAATAAATAATGAACTACTTCAAAGTATATGGTTTCCTTGTCCCTGAAAATGCCAGCTTCTTCATTATATCTGGTGAATTCTCTCAAGACAACTTACCCATAAATCCTAGAGATTCATGTTAGAGACAAAACACAGACATGGACATAATAATTTACAGGGTAACCATGAGGCTTAATTGAATCTGTCACTTAGACATTCAATGATAACATTTTTTCTTTATCTTATTGCTAGGTACTGTTTCCTTTAAGTGACTGTGAATAATAGTAGGTCCTTTCAAATATGTAAAATTTAGTAAAATTGCACTTAGACATTATAAAAAATAAAGTATTCATTATTTTTCCACGTGTTATGAATAGCCAAAAAGCAAATATATCCAACAAGACTAGAGATATTAACTAAAGTATTCTTTCAAATATTTAAGGAAAATGTACCTCAGTTTTATGTTCCAGAGTAAACGACAGAGGTCAAACTTTGGAAGAATGTTAGTTTTTGGAGACATTATTATGAGGTTAGTGTGTGTAAATAAACCAAATGTCAATTTATATCATTAAAAGAGATGTAAAAATCTAAAATGAAATGCAACAATTTAAATCCAACCAGAAATAGAAACAGGTAATACATTTTAATTAATTTTTATCTAAGGATTTGAAGGTGATTCAGCATTTAAATATAAACTATTGTGATTTTTCCTGTTAGTGGAGGTAGAAATATATGAACAATTCAGACTGAAAATAATTTTATTTTACATAAATCAGAGATGCATCCATAATGACTATTTGTCTAGAACTAAACAGACATCATCGTTCTTAAGGTAGTTTGTGGAGAACCTTTCTTCTAAGTTAAATACTTATCACCATGTTTCTAGTGTCTCATAATCTCAGAAACAGTGCCAGACATAGCATATACTAAATAACTGCCACTGCTACACATACTATTTTCCATTTTTTTGCACTCCATGGGAGTTAAAAGGTGCCATTTTATATTACTAGACCCAATGATTTAATTCAAGACTTCATAAGAGAGGGTGAATTCTCTAAAATGTTATTCATTACATCTTTTTCCCATTATTACAATAATACTGACATGACAGTCTATGTGATATATGATCTCCCTATCTTCTCTTTTTCTAAGATTCATGTTAAATTTGGTATTCTCAAAAAGTTTTCATAGTTGGATTTTCTACATTCTCTCTACAAATTATTGGTCATGGAAAACTCAGAGATATCTGGAACACACAGACCTTGCATTTTTTGTCATTGGTTACTATCTTAGCCATTGGTCTTTTACTGTGAAGAGACAACAGGATCATGACAATTTTTAGAAAGAAAAACATTTACTTGGGAGCTTGATTACTGTTTTGGAAGCTTAGTCCATTATCCTCATGGTAGGAAGCATGGTGGTACATAGGCTGACCTGGTAGCTAAGAGTTCTGCATCAGAATCCAAAGGCAGCAGGAAGAGAGAGAGATACAAAGACTGGCTTGAGCCTTTGAAACCCCAAATCACCCTCCCACTGCTTCCTTTAACAAGACCACACCTACTCCAACAAGGCCATACCTCCTAATCTTTCTCAGGTAGTGCTACTCTCTAATGACCAAGTATTCAAATATATGAGCCTATGGGGGCCATTTCTTTTCAAATCACAACAACTACCTTCCTTAGAGACACAGCAAAACTCCACTTTTGAAGATAAATCACAAATTGAAAAATAAACATCCTTATAGCTTGGTAGTTATAACACATCTTGGGAGTGCTATGTAGGCTTCTGGGAGACAAAAGACATTGACAATTTTACCCAGTTATGGACCCTACATGCTGTAAAAGTGACCTGCCTAGCAAGGTATGCCCACTGGTATAATAGAGACATGACTATTATCGAGTATGTAATTGCTTTCTCATGGTATCTTAGGCTGCTGCATGGGACAGAATTTAATGCTCGCACTGTAGTCTTTGTTAAAATTCCATGGGTGGAGGGTTCATAGGCTATAGGGTAGAATCTGTTAGCTTTCTTTCACTAAATGTTACTGCTATCAAAGTATCTTTTAAAAATTTGTTCATTACATTAGAAATTAGCTGCTCTTAATCTTAGTCAGGGAAGCTTCTTTTTGAATAGGGGTGCTGAGAATAACAACTTGACTGCTCAGCCATATATGTGACATCTATATCGGCTGTCCTCCCAGCCAAGGATCATGTAAATTCATAGAAGAGAAGGAAGAAAAAAGTAAGTCTGGAAGAAACAGAGTGCAGGTGTGAGATAACGTATTCTGTAGATGTATGGTCCTGATACTTATGAACTCACAGCAGCCAGGATTCTTAAAGAAGATCAACCCAGTCAAACTCCTCACACAGATGCTGAAGATGTTTTCAAATGCCCACTCATTACTGAGGAATATGTGCAATTAATAGTTTTCTTTTGGGGGGAGGGGATCTCTCTTTTTTGAAGATGTGGCTTCTAATAGGATTCCTATCCTCCAATGGATGTATCTATGTCCATGTAATATGGGCAACACTAACTGGAATTTGTAGGATATATATATATATATATATTAAGTGAGGGAGATATGGGTAATTTAGAGGGGGTAATGGGAGCTAAATATGATATTCCATTATATTCATGCAAGAAATTCTCAAAAATATAGGCAAATTTAAAAGTTCAATTATTTCATATTAATTTGTTGCATAAACTTTCTGGTCAAATAATATTGTGGTTCCATTCAATTTGGCCTACCTATTAAACCCATGAATCGTTCTTTCATCTTTATTAATGTTTCAGAGTACATCACTGGAATACAGTGTCCACATAGTCTTCTCTAAGTGGTAAAACTCTGAAATCTTATGATTAGAATAAACACATCTGTAACTCATTTAATGTGTTCAAGAGACTGGTATTGAGTATAGTAAAAAATCTAGTATACCATTTCAATTTACACTTTCAATAATGTTTTTATCATTATGAAAATGACTGTAAAGTTTATAAACACAGTAGCATTGAAAGATTTAAAAGGCAAATATTTAACTTTTTTTCTTTTCTCTTTTTACTATTTACTTTGAGGACTATTATGGTTTGGTTGAGTAGACATTTGCTTATTGAGTTTTATAAAATTCTTCAATTTCAATCTACTTTCTTACATCTAGGGCTGGGTCTATTCTGAGGTACATGAAATATTTCTTATGTGTATACAAGTAAATGAGGACAATAAAAACTGCAATTTATTCCAATGCAATATGTTGCATCAAAATTAATAGTTAATGTAAAAGTTCATGATGAAACTAATATTTTAGATAAAGTTAAGATCAATATTATTTAGTTTGCCTTTGACTTGAGTTTATAGTTGATCAGCATAGCAATGACTATCTATCTACAAGCCACGCCAAACCTATCAATAAATTCCTGTTCTCAGTACTTTTAATTTTTATAAATCATAGTTTCAAATCTTAATAACTAAATGACCCTAGAGTCCCTACAGACATTTGGATATGTAGGTGTACTTGATTCTTAGTCACATCACATTTTACCATTGTGGGATGACTTGTGGTTTTCAAATGTGCATACTGCCGTCACACACTTACTACAACACTATGACTCTTCATTTTATTATCATCTACTGGAAATCATGAGAATAATACCTGAGTACTAAAATATAAATCCATAACTTATAAAAAGTAAAGATATTAATGTCCTTTTAAGACTATTGTGAAGAGTAAAAGGTAGAACTCATGCGCAAAACAAGTCATAGAAAACTAATAATCTAAATTACATGGTTTCTATAAACCACTTGTAAGATATGCAAAAAGATTTCTTTTCTGGCCTGTGATGAATATGAACTGCAGATGACTGGAGTAGAAGAAATTTATGAAAGTTCATGATAAAGAAAAAGAATGTATAATTCTAAGACACTTGGGTTCCTGTCTAACTGAATGCTTACCTGCAGGAGCAAACAGTTACAGTCTGTGTCAGTGAGATATGAAGGAGGATGCCACTGCCCCGGGAAAGTCTGTGATAAGATATTTAAACTGTATTCCCTGTAGGCTGAAAAGGGAGGTATTCTTATAACCCTTGAAGAATGGTTAAACAAACAATACATTTGTTCAATAAGGATGTACAAGCACACATAATAGGCCCAAACTATGGTTAAATTAATAATTACATGAATGGAAAATTTCAGCATTCATACAGTCATAATATATACATAATACATGACCTCAGGATGAAAGGCCTTAGACTATGAAGAAAGTAAGAACAAATATTAATGACTTTATCTCAAGAAACCCTGGAGAGTTATTGAAAAGATAAATAAACATAAAAGATTTAGAAGAAATCCAGAGATTTTGTTTTCATTGCTTTTCCTGATTGTTCCCTGGTAAGCAGGCTCAGGGTAGCACACTCACCATGCCAACATCACACTGAACAAAGGAAAGACAGGACATATAGTCTGCTGAAACTGTAGTCAGAACATGTAAATGCTCCCCAAACCTATGTGAAGATATGGATATTCCTGGCAACTGTTAGCTGGTGAGAAGGTGAAGGGAAACAAGATTATGCAAACAGAAAAGACAAAACATCAATGAGACTTTTGTCTCTCAAAAACATAGATAATTACTTTTAAAAATTCACCATAAAGTTGACGAGGGGGAGAAGAATGTATTCCAAATATATTTTATTTCTTAAAAAATGCTAATTTTTTTAAAAAAAAACCTATATGCATATATCAATAATTAAAAATGTGAAATTGAAAGAGAAGTATATATAGTAGCATTTAGGGAAGAAAAAAAGGGAGAAATTATGTTCTTATTTTCTTTAAATTAAAAAAAAGAACATATAAACTATCAAAGATAATGGTAAGTAATATGTATTTTACAGTGTCAACTTAGGAACTGCTGTATAAATTACCATACACATAGCGCATAACATAGTAATCCATGGGTTTTGATCAGTTCATTTCATAAACATTTGTATCATTCATTAAATGTAATATTATTGGTAAGTGATGAAAACATTCTAAATTTCTTTATTTTTAGTTCATAAAGGTACCAAGTTAAGAAATTCAACCAGATATCACATAAAAGTTTTTTTTTTTTTTTTTTAACTTAGGGAGAAATAATGATTAGCAATTGGTTTTAAGAAATGACATTTACCACTAGGAAGCAGGGTAGGAACAAATGACCATGAAAGCAAGAATTGTGAAAATACAAAATAAATAAAAATAAAAAGTAAGAAACTTATTGTGTGAATATATAAACAGACTAAAATTGTGGAATAGAAAGCCTCTAAGTAGACACAGATATATTTGAATGTTCAGATAATATTTTAAAGGGTTTTATCTTATATTAATAAAAGAAAGGTTGACCTTTTAGAAAACACTTTCTTACATTTATTTATTTATTAGGCTTTTATTACTTTATTAGATAAGTGGACAATTTGCAGGAACATGTTCTGTCCTTCTACCATGTTGGTCCTGTAGACATATTTTAAAAAGGTATAAAGGCAAATATGCATGAAAACATCATAGTGAAATCCATTACTTTCAGGGAGGATGACTCAATAACACTAACTTTTCCAAAAAGTATCCTTATAAACTTAAATATAAATTATAAACCTGTAGAATGTTTAGGAAATCTAGAAACACACAAGGAGAGCCACACGTGCGTGTACCTTTAGACACAGAAGTTGATCGGCCGAAGCACTTTACTGTAGTCCTGAGTGGGACACAGTATTCCTGTGTCCATGCAGAAGTACTCTTGGTTTTCTGTTCAGGGTTCTCAGTATGGCTCCAGAGACAGGCAGCCTGTGCCTTTGGGCATACCTTGGAAGGTAGATTTTAGGGAAGAGTTAGTAACTGACACTGAAACAATGCTACATGAAAGAAAATTACTGAACTGGATGTCAACAAAATTAAAATTCTTTTCTTTGTAAAAGATTTTATGAAGAGGATGAAAAAATGCATTCTGGAAGGAAATTTGACAAATTACATATTTGGTGAAGGACTAGAATTTAGAATATGCAAATAATTCTAAGCATAAAAGAAAAACAGCAAATAATCCCATTAGGAAATAGGAGAAAAAGCTGAACAGATACTGTGGTGATTCCCCTGAAAGCTTTACAGCAGGCAATGAAAGGATGATTGACAAAGAGACAAGAATAAAACTTGGCTGAGCCAGATTTTATTGTAACCAGTGCTGAACCAGGACCCCTAGAGTTTGGCCTAGATCGTTTTGCTTTAGTCATATTTAAGCACAGCACAATTTTGAAAAAAAATATATTCAGATAACAATTAACTCAGTCCCAAGTGCACAAAAATTTAGGACATGTTTACATTGAGGTTTTTATTATTTATTTATTTTATTATTATTATGTGTTTTAATTTTATACATCAGCCATGGGTTCCCTGGTCCTCCCCCTCCCTCCCCCACCCCCACCTTATCCCCAGCCCCTCCCCTCCATTCCAATGTCCTCAAGGACCAAGACACCCCTGGGGATTCATTTAAACCTGGTGGATTCAGTACAGGCAGGTCCTGGCCCCTCCTTCCAGACTGAACATGTGTCCCTGTGTAAGCCCAAGGTTCCAAAGAGCCAGCTCATCCACTAAGGGCAGGTCCTGGTCCCACAGACTGGGTGCCTCCCAAACAGATCAAGCTATTCAATTGTGTCATTTATCCACAGGGCCTGATCTAGCTGGGGTCTCCTTAGCTGTTGGTTCATAATTCATGTGCAGGGATCACCCAATGACAGAGAAATGGATGAGATCTACATGAACAACCTGGACGACAGTGGGAGTAATGAAGGGCAAGATTTGAGGGAAAGAAAGCTTAGGGGAACAGGAGATCCCAGCTGGATCAAGAACAGAAAGGGAGAATGAGGAATAACAGACCATGATAAATGAAGACCACATGAGAACAGGAATAGGCAGAGTGCTCGAGAGGTCACCAAAAATCCACAATGATACATCCTGTAGACTGCTGGCAATGGTCAAGAGAAAGCCTGATCTGACCTAGTCTGGTGATCAGATGACTAAACACTCTAACAGTCGTCTTGGAACTCTCATCCAATAACTGATGGAAGTGGATGCAGAGATCCTCAGCCAGGCCCCAGGTGGAGCTCCAGGTGTCCAACTGTCGAGAAAGAGGAAGGATTGCATGAGTGTGAATAGTTGAATCCAAGATTGCAAAAAGCACAGGGACAAATAGCCAATCGAAAGAAAGCACATGAATTATGAACCAACGGCTGTGGAGCCCCTAGCTAGATCAGACCCTCTGGATAAGTGAGACAATTGAATAGCTTGATCTGTTTGGGAGGCTCCCAGGCTGTGGGACCAGGACCTGTCCTCAGTGCATGAGCTAGCTGTTTGGAACCTTGGGCTTACACAGGGACACATGCTCAGCCTGGAAGGAGGGGACAAGACCTGCCTGTACTGAATCCACCAGGTTTAAATGAATCCCCAGGGGTGTCTTGGTCCTTGAGGACATTGGAATGGAGGGGAGGGGCTGGGGGTAAGGTGGGAGTGTGGGCGGGAGGGGGGAGGACAGGGGAACCCAAGGCTGATGTATAAAATTAAAACACATAATAATAATAATAAAATAAATTTAAAAAAACCTAACCAAAGTTATTTCTTGTCAGAAGACAGAGAAGAATGGATAAATGGGACTGAGTAGAAGCAATAACTTTTTAGATGTGTACATTGATAGACAGTTTTATTCCTAAAACATGAATGTATTAATTCCTTACAAAATTAATTAAAATAAAATTATTGCTTTCAACTTGCTTCATTCTCACTCACCCATTTGAGCAACTGAATTCTATGTTTGAACCAAAGAAAAGATGAATCATAAATTCTGCTTTCTCATTGATCAACTCATCCATGTTTCTGTACACTTTCTCTGGAGGAAAATAAAGCTTATGATTAGTGGGTTTGAAATTTTCATAAGATATAAAATTAAGAGAGGGAGAGTACTTAGTTTTGGAAATCAGTGCTGGATTTTCTGAAAGAACTAGATATAAGATCACGAAATGACTCAGCTATACCATCACTAGGCATGTATCTAAAATATTCTCTATCTTACTACAGAGATATTTGCACAACCACATTCAGTGTCACTCTTTTCACAGTAACAAAAAACTGCAATCAACTTTGATGCCTACCATTGGATGAGAGGATAATAAAAGTGTGGTAGATGTACACCAAGTAGTATTATTCAGCTGTAGAGAAAAATGAAGATTTAGAATTTGTGGGTAAATGGATGGAACTGGGAAAAGATACAGTGAGTGAAGGAGCCCAGGCTTCCTCAAAACAAACAGTGCATGCCTTCTCTCATATGTGTATGCTATCTTCAAAATTTTTATCATGTGTGTTTAGTCTAAGTATATGTGGATGCCAGGATACAACAAATGGGCCCCTAGGAGATGCATTTGGGGAGGGTGATAGCGGAATATTGGTGATAAAAGAATGGGGGAAATACTAGGAACAGAAAGGTTCAAGGAGCCAGTAAGTGATGATAAGTGGGGAAACAGGGGGAAGGTTAAAGTGAAGCAAGCATGAGGAAGTTATATGGGAACCTATTTACTTGTAACCCAAGTAAAAATATAATGAAAGGAAATAGTATAACACATGTGATAACAAAGAATGCTGGAAGCTAAAGGTATATGTGAGGATGGTGATAAATGAGTGGGGGAAAGGAGATGTAAAGAGTGGATCAACATTAACTATGCATGTATGGAAAAGCCTTAAAAACTCCACTAGTTTATTAACACATATAATTTTAAAAGGAGTTTGAAAATAATTACTACAAGTGGGTGGACAACGCTACTTCCAGAACACATAGGTTATTAAGTGAACATCTCAATGCCAGGCTTAGCAAAACTTCTTGTGAATTATTGGTCAGAAAACTCCCAGAGACACCCAAAACAATATAGATTATTGCCATTGCTCTTGGTCCCATCAAACCCATAGTAGATAGGACCTTACTGATAAAGACACTATATAAATGGTTTACAGAATATAAAAGAAATCAATCTTAAACAAACCAGGAAACTTGCTCCTTGATGGCTAGATTTCATGATAAAGAATTTGCTATACAGGCTCCTGGGAGAAAAGACATTGATGATCATACTCAGCATTGACCCCTGCAGGCTACATTAATTGGACTCCATGGGTTATATAAATGAAATGATAACATGAATTTAAAAGACAACTATGGGAGGGAGAAGGGGAGCTGGAGGGAGGGACAAGGTTGGATGTGAACAAGATATAGTGTATCTATGAACAAAATTTAAATAATAAAATAAATTTAAAATACCACATGATTAATTTCAACTCCTTCTTTCAGGGAGCTCTGATGGTATATTCCAATAATTATTTCTCATCCAGACTCATTGAATTGTTATTTTGAGGAAAAATATAGATAAATATATACAAAAAAGGAAAAGTCATTTAATATTTTGAGTTGCATTCACTCAGTTTAAAAAATAATATGGAAAATAGTATTTTCACTGCTTTTATTTTAGTAGTTTATTATATTTTATATGAGGCCTAGCTTGACCAATCCAAATGTATTATTTATTTATTTTTTGTTATGTTTTTTTTTTAAAATATATTTGTGTTTTAATTTTGCATATCAGCCATGGGTTCCCCTGTCCTCCCCAATCACAGCCAACACCCACCTTCCCCCATCCCCTCCCCTCCATTCACATCTCCTCCAGGGCGAAGAATCCTGTGGTAGATTCAGTAAAGGCAGGTCCAGTCTCCTTCCAGGCTGAGAAGTGTCCCTGTGTAAACCAAAGGTTCCAAACAGCCAGCTCATGCACTAAGGACAGGTCCTGGTCCCACAGCCTGGATGCCTCCCAAACAGTTCAGCTATTCAATTGTCTCACTTATCCAGAGGGACTTATCCATTTGGGGGCTCCACAGCTTTTGGTTCATAGTACATGTGTTTCCATTAGTTTGGCTATTTGTTCCTGTGCTTTTCCAATCTTGGTCTCAACAATTCACACTCTTACAGTCCCTCCTCATTCTTGACAATTGGACACCAAGAGCTCCACCTGGGGCCTGGCTGAGGATCTCTGCATCCACTTCCATCATTTATTGGATGAGAGTTCCAGCATGACGGTTAGGGTGTTTGGCCATCTGATCACCTGACTAGGTCAGTTCAGGATTTCTCTCTACCATTTCTAGTAGTCTACAGTGGATGTATCATTGTGGATTTCTGGGGACATCTCTAGTACTTTGCTTCTTTCTGTTCTCATGTGGTCTTCATTTATCATGGTCTGTTTATTCCTTGTTCTCCCGTTCTGTTCTTGATCCACTTGGGATCTCCTGCTCCCCTAAGCTTTCTTTCCCTCGAACATTGCCCTTCATCACTTCCACTGTTGTCCAGGTTGTTCATGTAGATCTCATCCATTTCTCTGTCATTGGGTGATCCCTGGGTCTTTCCTAGGATCCTGTTTTCTAGGTAGCCTCCCTGGAGTTGTGTATCAGTCTAGTCATCTTTGTTTTATATCTAGTATCCTCCTATGAGTGAGTACATACCATGTTTGTCCTTCTGAGTCTGGGGTACTTCACTCAGGATGATTTTTTCTAGATCCATCCATTTGCCTGCAAACCTCATCATGTCATTGTTTTTCTCTGCTGAGTAGTACTCCATTGTGTATATGTACCATATTTTTTGGCCCACTCTTCATTTGAAGGGCATCTAGGTTGTTTCCAGGTTATGGCTATTAAAAACAATGGTGATATGAACATAGCTGAAAAAATGCCCTTGTGGTATGATTGAGCATTCCTTGGGTATATGCCCAAGAGTGGTAAATCTGGATCATGGATAATTAGGGATGTTGAGCAATTCCTTAAATGCCTTTCAGCTATTTGAACTTCCTCTGTGGAGAATTCTCTGTTTAGTTCTATAGCCCATTTCTTAATTGGACTTTTGGGAATTTTGAAGTCTAAATTCTTGAGTTCTTTATATATTCTGGATATCAGCCCTTTGTCAAATGTGGGGTTGATGAAGACCTTTTCCCATTCTGTAGGCTGTTGCTTTGTCTTGTTGGCCATGTCCTTTGCTCTACAAAAGTTTCTCAGTTTCCAAAGGTCCCATTGATTGATTGTTTCTCTTAGTGTCTCTGCTCCTGGTGTTATATTTAGGAGTGATCGCCTGTGCCAAATCATTCAAGACTACTTCCTACTTTCTCTTCTATCAGGTTCAGAGTAACTGGATTTATGTTGAGGTCTTTGATCCACTTGGACTCAAGTTTTTTGCATGGTGACAGATACGGATCTATTTCCAGCCTTCAACATGTTGATATCCAGTTATGCCAGCCCCATTTGTTGAGGATGCTTTCTTTTTTCCATTGTACATTTTTGGTTTCTTTGTCAAAATTTATATGTTCTTAGGTGTACAGGTTAATGTCAGGGTCTTCAATTTGATTCCATTGGTCCACATGTCAGTTTTTAATGTCAGTACCAAGCTGTTTTTATTAGGGTAGCTCTATATTAGAGCTTGAGGTAGGGGATTGTGATGCCTCCAGAGGTTGTTTTATTGTACAGGATTCTTTTGGCTATCCTGGGTTTTTTGTTTTTCCATTTGAAGTTGAGTATTATTCTTTTCAGGTCTGTGAAGAATTGCGTTGGTAATTTGATGGAGATTGCATTAAATCTGTAGATTGATTTTGGTAAGATTGACATTTTTACTATGTTTATGATGTCTATCCATGAGTATGGGA
Source organism: Onychomys torridus (assembly GCF_903995425.1). Lineage (NCBI taxonomy): Eukaryota > Metazoa > Chordata > Mammalia > Rodentia > Cricetidae > Onychomys > Onychomys torridus. The sequence continues at coordinate 82,758,058 of NC_050453.1, forward strand.
GGTATTTCAATTTTTGGACATCTTCTTCAATTTCTTTTTTTCAGGGACTTAAAGTTCTTTTCATATAAGTCCTTTACATGCTTAGTTGGAGTAACCACAAGTTATTTTATATCATTTGTGGCTATTGTAAAGGGTGATACATCTCTGATTTCCTTTTCAGCCTGTTTGTCTATTGTATATAGAAGGGCTACTGATTGTTTTTAGTTAATCTTGTATTCTGCTATATTGCTGAAGTTGTTTATAAGCTGTATCAGTTCCTTGGTTGAATTTTTGGGGTCACTCATGTATACTATCATGCAATCTGCAAATAGGGAAAGCTATCAAGCTTCCTTTCCAATTTGTATCCCCTTAATCTCCTTGTGTTGTCTTATTACTCTGTCTAGAACTCAAGTACTATATTGAATAAGTATGGGGAGAGGGGACATCCTTGCCTCTTTCCTGATTTCAGTGGTATTGCTTTCAATTTCTCTCCATTTAATTTGATGTTGGCTGTTGGCTTGCTGTAAATTGCTTTTATTATGTTTAGGTATCTTCCCTGGAATCCTGTTTACTACAAGAACTTTATCATGAAGGGGTAGGCTCTTGTCAAATGCCTTTTCTGCATCTAGTGAGATGATCATGTAGATTTTTCTTTGAGTTTGTTTATATGGTATATTACATTGATAGACTTTCATATGTTAGACCACCCTTGCATCCCTGGGATGAAGCCTACTTGATCATGGTGAATAATTGTTTTGATGTGTTCTTGGAGTATGTTTGTCAGTATTTTATTGAGTATTTTTGCATCAATGTTCATAAGGGAGATCGGTCTGTAGTTCTCTTTCTTTGTTCCATCTTTTATTGGTTTAGGAATCAGGGTAATTGTAGCCTCATAGCAGGAGTCTGATAATGTTCTTTCTGCTTCCATTGTGTGGAACAATTTAAAGAGTATTGGTATTAAGTCTTCTTTGAAGATCTGGTAGAATTCTGCAGTGAAACCATCTGGTCCTGGGCTTTTTTTTGTTAGGAGATTTTAAGGACAGATTATATTTCCTTAGGGGTTATTGGACTATTTTAATGGTTTATCTAGTCTTGATTTAACTCAGGTATGGGCTGCCTATCCAGAAAATTATCCATTTCTTTTAGATTTTCCAGTTTTGTGGAGTAGAGGTTTTTGAGGTATGACCTGATGATTCTCTGGATTTCTTCACTGTCTGTTGTTATGTCCCCCTTTTCATTTCTGATTTTATTAATTTGGATGCTCTCTCTGTGTCTTTTGGTTATTTTGGATAAGGGCTTGTCTATCTTGTTGATTTTCTCAAAGAAACAACTCTTTGTTTCATTATTTTTTTTTTGTATGGTTCTCTTTGTTTCTATTTTATTGATTTCAGCTCTCAATTTGATAATTTCCTGGTGTCTGTTCTTCCTGGGAGACTTAGCTTCTTCTTGTTCTAGAGTTTTCAGGTGTGCTGTTAAGTCACTAATGTGAGATTTCTCCAACTTCTTTATGTGGGATTTAGTGCTATGAATTTCCCCCTTAGCACTGCTTTCGTCTTTCCCCAGAAGTTTGGGTATGTGGCGTATTCATTTTCAATGATCTCTAGGAAGTCTTTAATTTCTTTCTTTATTTCTTCCTTAACACATTGGTGATTCAGTTGAGCATTATTCAGTTTCCATGAGATTGTAGGTTTCCTGTAGTTGTTTTTGTTGTTGTTGTTGAAACCTAACTTTAAACCATGGTGGTCTGGTAGAACACAGGAGGTTTTTCTAATTTTTTTGTATCTGTTGAGATTTGCTTTGTGGCCAAGTAGGTGGTCAATTTTAGAGAAGGTTCCATAGTGTGCTGAGAAGAAGGTATATTCTTTTTTGTTTGGGTGGAATGTTCTGTAGATATCAATTAAGTCCATTTGAGCCCTTACATCAGTTAAGGCCATTATGTCTCTGTTAAGTTTCAATTTGGCCCATCTGTCCACAGGTGAAAGTGGGGTGTTGAAGTCTCCCAATATGAATGTGTGGGGTTTTATATGTGATTTAAGCTTTAGGAATGTTTCTTTTACATATGTGGGTGCCCTTTTGTTTGGGGCATAAACGTTCAGAATTGAAACTTCATCTTGGTGGATCTTTCCTGTGATGAGTATGTAATGTCCTTCACCATCTCTTTTGATTGATTTTAGTTTGAAGTCTATTTTGCTTGATATTAGGATGGCTACACCAAGCTTGCTTCTTAAGACCATTTGATTGGAAAGTCTTTTCCCAGCCTTTTATTCTTAAGAGGCGTCTTTCTTTGAATTTGAGGTGTGTTTCAAGTATGAAGCAGAAAGATGGATCCTGTGTTCGTATCCATTTTGTTAGTCTGTGTCTTTTCATAGGTGAATTAAGTCCATTGATATTAAGGGATATTAATGACCAGTGATTGTTCGTTCATGTTGTTATTTTTATTTTGTGGTGGTAGCGTGTGTGTACTTCTCTTCTTTGGGGTTTACTGCTGTGGTGTTATCTATTGCCTGTGTTTTCATGGGTGTATCTGCCTTCCTTTGATTTGAATTTTCCTTCTAATGCTTTGTGTAGGGCTGGGTTTGTGGATAAGTATTGTTTAAATCTGGTTTTGTCTTGGAAGGTCTTGTTCACTCCATCTATGATGATTGAAAGTTTTGCTGGGTATATTAGTCTAGGCTGGCATCCATGGTCTCTTATTGTCTGCATTATATCTGTCCAGATCCTTCTGGCTTTCAAAGTCTCCATGGAGAATTCAGGTGTTATTCTGATTGGTTTGCCTTTATAAGTCGCTTGGCCTTTTTCCTTTGCTGCCCTTAATATTCTTTCTTTATTCTGTACATTTAGTTTTTTAATTATTATGTGGCAAGGGGACTTTTTTTTTGGGGGGGGGTCTAGTCTGTTTGGTGTTCTATAGGCTTCTTGTATCTTCATAGGTATTTCCTTCTTTAAGTTGGGAAAGTTTTCTTCTATGATCTTGTTAAATATATTTTCTGTGCCTTTAAGTTGATATTCTTCTCCTTCCTCTATCCCTATTATTTGTAGGTTTGGTCTTTTCATGGTGTCCTAAATTTCTTGGACATTTTGGGTCATGACTTTGTTGGCTTTAGTGTTTTCTTTGACTGATGAATCTATTTCTTCTACAGTATCTTCAACACCAAAGATCCTCTCTTCCATCTCTTGCGTTCTGTTGGTTATATTTGCATCTGAAGTTCCTGTTCATTTACTCAGATTTTCTATTTCCAGCATTCCCTCTGCCTGTGTCTCCTTCATTTTTTATATTTCCCTTTCAGGTCTTGGACTATTTCCCTCATCTCTGTCATTGCTTTTTCATGATTTTCTTTCAGGGACTTATTGTTTTTTCTGCTTTATTTTTTCTCTCCTCTAGTTTTTTATAGAGTTTTTCCTTTTTTTTTTTTTTTTTGGTCTTTTCCTCCACTTTATTTTTGATTTCTTCTATATAAGGCTCTAGCCTCTTCATGAAGTTATTTATAAGGTTGTTTTCTTCTGCTTCTTCCATTCTGTGATGTTCAGGTCTAGCTGTTGGAGGAGGGCTAGGCTGTGGTGATGCCAGTTGCTCTTTATTTTGTTGTATGTACTTCTGCCTTGATGTCTGTCCATCTCCTTTTGGATTCATTCTTGGTCTTTTCAGTGTACTTGGTCCAGACAGAGCTGACAGATTTAGGGAGCCTCTCTCTGATCCAGATGGAAGCTCTGGGCCAGATAGGAGCTCTGGTCCAGATGGGAGTGCTGGCCAGATGGGAGCTGGGGGCTGGCCTCTGAGTCTCAGGAAGTCACTTTGCTCTCTGTATCTTGTCCAGATGGGAGCTCCTCTTTTCCAAATGGGAGATCAAGGGCAGGATGGAAGCTCTGGTCCAGATGGGAGTTCTGAGGTGGATGAGAGTTGTGGGCTGGTCTTTGAGTCTCAGGAAGTCTCTGGGATCTCCTTATCTTGTCTAGATGGGAGCTCTGGTGTGGGATGGGAGCTTGGTCTGGTGTCTGAGTCTCAGGAAGTTGCTGGGGTCTTGGGCAGATGGGTGTCGGGGCAGGGTGTGGAGATTGCAGGGTCTGCCTTCAGTCTTGGAAAAGGGGGACCTTCCCAGAAGATTTGCTGAATGGCCAGAAACTGGGGCCAAGTTGGGCAGGTCTTCACAGGTTGGCTGGTGCCCAGGTGTGGGGCCTAGAAGTGGGGTCCTCTCTTACTATGACTCCAGGCTCTCACGTCTGGTTCAGATGGGAGTTCTGAGGCACAATGGAAGCTGGGGGCTGGTTTCTAAATCTCCAGAAGTGGCTGGGGTCTATGGCCGATAGGTTTGGGGGCAGGGTGTAGAGGTTTTAAGGTCTTGGAGAGGGGGAACCTTCCTGGTGGGGTGGAGGGTCCTGCCCTATGGCCAGAACCTGGGGCGAAGTTGGGCAGGTCTTCCCTGGAATGGCTGGTACCCAGGGCTGTAACCTGGGTGCTGGACTCTGTGGGTTGTGATCCCAGGCACTCACCTATGGTCCAGATGGGAGTTCTGGGGCAGATGGGAGCTGGGGGCTGGTCTTTGAGTCTCAGAAAGTGTCTGGGATCTCCTTATCTTGTACAGATGGAAGCACTGAGGTTGTATGGGAGCTGGGGCCTGACCTCTGAGTCTCAGGAAGTGGCTGGGGTCTTAGGCAGATGGGAGTGGGGGCAGGATGTGGAGATTGAAGGGTCTGCCTGCAGTCTTAGAAAAAGGGGACCTTCCTGCAGGGCCAGCCAAATGGCCAGAAACTGGGGCCAAGTTGGGCAGGTCTTCCCAGGATGGCTGGTGCCTAGGGGTGGGACCTAGCGGAGAGGGGTCCTCTCTGACTATAACCCCAGGCATTCACCTCTGGTTCAGATGGGAGTTCTGGGGCAGGATGGAAGCTGGGCCTGGTTTCTACGTCTCCTGAAGTGGCTGGAGTCTCTGGCCGATAGGTGTGGGGGCAGGGTGTGGAGGTTGTAGTGTCCACCTGATGGTCTTGGAGAGGGGGAACCTTCCTGGTGTGGGTGGGGGGTCCTGCCCTATGGCTGGAACCTGGGGCCAAGTTGGGCAGGTCTTCTCTGGAATGGCTGGTGCCCAGGACTGGGACCTAGCTGTGGGCCTTTCTGGGTGTGACCTCAGGCACTCACCTGTGTTCCACATGAGAGTTCCGAGGCAAATGGGAGCTGGGGCTGGTCTTTGAGTCTCAGGAAGTGGCTGGGATCTCCTTATCTTGTCCAGATGGGAGCTTCTCCAGATTTAAATCAATGATAGTGTTAATGTGAAAAATGAGGATTTTCAATATCTGTATTCAATGAGATATGCATAAAATCATGAAGCTCAGTTAATATTAAATTGAAATTATCAATAATTAATGTTTACATGTATAATACAAATTAAATAGTTGCAGTTCATATTATATATAATATGTAAATATAATAAGTACATATGAATTCTATATTCTTCTTCTACATGGAGTACATTACTTGTTCTTTTATATTTCAGTGCTTGCCCATGATCAGAAAATATTAAATGAAACTTCTAAGAAATAAATATACATTCAGCATGCATATCTTTCTATGTATCATGATGAAATTGCACACGTGATGCTCTGCCCACTTTTAATGAATCATTGTTTGTTCTATGTATGAAAACAGCAATGTCTCTTAGTGAATTAGTGCTTTATCCGATGGTCTTCTGTCACATGGCAATGTTTGTCTTCAAATAGTCATTATTTGACTTAATAAGGCTCCAAAGTCAAAGAAAATTAAAATAAAAACTTTGAAATACCAGAGAGAGGCTGAAAATAACAAGTTCTACCTTTAGTTGAAATTTGTCAGCTTTCATTTCAAGGAAATAAAAAACAAATATATGACAGAGATACTTAGAATAGTGAGATATTTCTGTTGATGTGTCTCTGGGTTGTATCTATACATTCAAATTCATCATAAGTATATATGGAGAGAAAAATATCTGTTTAGTTTTGTAGTATCTCCTGTTTCAAACATTTGTTGGGATTCTTAGAATGTATTTAGTATTCATATTAATTGTGTGTTTTGGGGCTGTAAGTTCAATCTACTGACATGTCTTATAGTAACTATCCTTCAGTGACACTGAGTAACTTCAGCAACAGGCTGATGTGTCTGATAGAATTTTACATTTAGTAGAACTGGTGCCTTTGGAGATTCTCTCATTAACTCCTCAGAACCAAACATTCCTTCAGGGAGGGAATCTTTTTAAGATTCAGGAAATAAACTAAGCTTGGAAGGTTCAGGAAGTAATCAAACTTACAAGGTTAGGTGCTTCTAAAACTTATGAGTTAAGAAGGGTTTCTTATCCATGGTCATATAAGCATTAACAACTGCAGAGGAGAAGTGACTGAAAAGCTGAGTTGCCTAGAAACCTTTCATTGAGTTACAGGAATACATCTTGTATGAGTCATCATCCATGTTGGAATGGGCTTTTCACTGATGCAGCTGCCTTTGAATTTTCTGTGCTTGATCCTTTCATCTGTATTCCTCTAAGAAACCCTGACAAACTCATTAGTTCACTAAGATAAACACTGGTGCATTTTTTTCTTTGGTTTCTTATTGATATTCTGTTTGGGATGAACAGAGGGTTGTATCTCCCCAGGAAAAGACAGAAAACAGTGTGGAAATTTTCAGGAATGAGGCAACTGAGACAAGACTTGATGGGAAAAAAAAGGGAGCTCTTTAGTAAATGTAAGGGCTATGCAAACGATGAATAGTCTACATGAAGGGAATTCTGCCATTTCAACTTTGAAGAGGTACAATTATTCTGTTAGATATTCACTGAAATTTAAGAACATTGATTAGATCCTATCAACAAAACTCATATGTCATCACCTAAAAGTAGCTACCAAACCTGTATCCTTCTTTAAAATAGGTAAATAAATAGAGAAATTTAACACTGATCTATTGTATCCAGCAAAATTTCTATGTTGAGATAACCCTCTGGTACTTGTTGATAAAGGATGGAAGAATTTTAAAGTATAAGAGCTCATAAATGGATACAGTTTTGTTTCTATCAAACCTCAGTATTATTTACAATACAATTGAAAGGATGGTTGGTTTACGAAAAATTAAAAATTGGTAACAGGCCAAAGAAATATTGTAGGTTACTGGAGAGATGGGTATGGCAGAAAAGTGTTTGCTTTACAAGCAGGAGGAGCTGAGCTTGAGCCCCAAATCTTATGTAAATATATTTAATAAATATACATTTGGAGACTTTAAGCCATTAACTGAAAAAGTAATTGAAAACATACCTGTCAGTAACACTAACCAATAGAAAGTCCTGTGCTTTCAGTTCATTCACTAAAATGTCTTCCCCCTTTTTATGGGTTCAGTGATGGCTAGAAATTTGGGTACACCTAAGTGTAGAACGTAAGTGTGAAACACCAGAGGTTTAAATCTGCAGTGAAACTTCCAAGCAGCAACTGAGATGATTCTGCAAGTGTTGTATGCACAGATATATGGAAGCTCTCAATATGTTCTGAGTCACTACATCAAACTAATACCTTTATAAAGCACCACAGCCAGTGGATTGGCTCTTTCTCTATGAGATGTCTGAATTATGTTGACAACCTAATAATGCACTGTGTATCTAATAGCTGAGTCAGGTCTTCAGGAGTTAGGAAGGCTTGTGAAACACTTTACAACACTAATAGCATCATGGAGATAAATGAGACCAATATACTTTGAAAATGATCATCTCTCATTTTAAAGAAAGATTTAAAATATATAAATATTGTATATTTATATGCATAAACCTCATCCATTACATTATGTCTCAGTACATTGAGCATTGCATATAAAGCAGAAGAAACCAATAATAGTATAAAATCTTTGTGAAATTCAATCTGACATTTTCTTTAAAAGGCTAATCTATGTACAATAATTAATAAGTAGTTTCAAAATTATGTTTCTTAAGTGAAACACATCAATATTTCTTTTCTTTTATTTAACCACAGCAATTTCTTTGAAAAATCCATAAAAGTAATTTATGAAAAAGTTTTGAAGCAAGAAAGCACACATCAACCTAGAGGGCATACACAGGGAGTTTCTCAGAAATCAAGTATCGTCAAAAGAGAGTACAGTGAATCATTTCAAACAGATGGCTGATGAGTTTATGGCATTCCAATTTAACTGCTACCATATTAAACTAACAGGAGCTGGGCATTGCAGACTGAAGACCTTTTATTATTTGGTGTTTTTTATAATACAGTTTTCACACTAAAGTGAATTTAATACAGATTCATAAGAATTTAGCACCTTGTAGTATTTGTGCCTAATTCATTTAAACTCACTGCTCCAACACTCATTTGTAGAAATGTTGACAATTGTTCTGAATAACTGCTTTATGAATCCATAATTACAGGGGGAAGTATCTAAGGAAACAAATAGGGGAGAACATGGTCATGACATGCCTCAAATGGATATTTTAGGTTGGATAATAAATGGCTGAAGTTAAAACAGATATTATGACTACTAATTTCAGCAACTCATTACTCTTTATTTCGAAGTAATGAAAAAAAATAAAAGTTTCATATAGAAATATTTTCACAAAAGAAAATTGCTTTTTCCTTTAAGGACAACATTCAGGTGATCTGATACTGATGAGATGATGAAATATGTGGATTAAAAGTGTTCATAGTACAAGTTCAAAAGCGGGTTGTTGTACATGAAATCAGGAGGCAGCCTGCAGCAGCTGGTTATGTTTGGATACTTTAGACAACTTGCCAGAGTAGTGAGAGCATTGTAATGCTCTTTAGAACAATTAGGCCTCTTGCTTGGATCTGCTTCAGCAAGAATTGTCTTGTTTTCCACTGACCTGTCCACTATAGAAACACAAGGTATACCATTCTGGAAAACATTTGGTATCGATACTGAAAGTTGTGAAAAATTACAATAAATTTCTAAGGCAACTTGATTATGTATCAGTTCTGTAGTAAAGCCAATCCTTTGGGTTCGGATAATTTCATGACAATAATTTAAGTACTTATTGATAAAGGGCAGAATCAGACTGGAAAGACATATTTCAAAAGTACATATAGTAGAGAATTTTGGCAAATACACAACATTCATTTGAAAATGAATTTGTTTTAGTGTACAACATTGATAACGTAAATCCAAGGAATTTTATATTTGGTATAAAGTTAGGGTTGGTTTTGAGTACTAGAATCATTTATATTAACTAATCTCGTTGGGCAGGATATGTGGCTCAGTGTTAGTACTCTTGCTTAGCAGTCATGAAGGCTTGGGTTGGATGCTTAGTACCACAAAACAAACTGGTGATATATTGCATACCCCAATAAAGCTTACCTCAGGATCAGAGGACAGAGCCAGCCAATACATTAGACATGGAGGTCAGGCAGTGGTGGCACATACCTTTAATCCTATCACTTGGGAGTCAGAGATCCACCTGGCCATACTGGGCTACATGAGAGAAACATAACCAGGCAGTGGTGACATGTGCCTTTAATCCCAGGAAACAATATGGAAGGACATAGAAAGGCATATAAGGCATGAGGAAACAGGAACTCACTCTCTTGAGGCTGAGGATTTTGTAGAAGCAAGCTAGTGGCTGGCTGTTCTACTTCTCTCATCTTTCAGCTTTCACCCCAATATCTGGCTCTGGGTTTTTTTCTTATAAGACATTTTAAGGTTGGTGTTACAACAAACACCTCTTTGTTAGAGACATTTCACAACATCATGTTAATTCTCCGAGGTCTACAGCCTTCCTATGCAAACTTACTTACACCTCCTGCCTCTTCTTTCCTGACATCACAGTTCATATATCTATGCATCAGTGGCATGTTTTCATGGTGGTAGTTTGTGCCCATCCATAATTGATGCTTGGCTTTATTATTTTCTGTAATTTTAATAGTCATCATGAATTTGATTATAATATACAGGGAAACTAAGATCATCATGTTAATCATGCAATAATCAATGCTCAATTAGTTATTGGTCCTGTGACTTTTGGAGAAATATATTGATGCTTGAAAGTATACCCCTTATATGTGAAAACATCTGGTCTTGTCTTTATTTCTTTGTAAATTCTTTTTCTAAGTAATAAGGCTCACATATTATTCTTATATCTTTTGCTGTCCTTAAGGAAAATTGTTAAACCAACAAAAAACAACAAAAATATAAAGACACCAAAGGCCATAAACTGTTCACTTCCTCTGAGACTCAGCCTCCAGCTACATAGCAATTACCCCACAGAACCTTGCTTACAAAGCCTGTAGAGTTTCCACATCCCACAGAAATGAACATTAAATTACTAGGTGTTGTAGCCACAATTGAAAGTGTAATCAGCTTTTCAATCCAATTTATTTATGTTTTGTCTCAAGGCAGAAAGAATCAACAGAACAAGGTGGTAAATAGAACAAAATATATACAGGAAGGGTGTAATGACTCCAGATCTCAGACATATCTTTATTTCATGTCTGGCCTATGTTTCCCATCCATATTTGAATATCCTTGATTCCTGCTGTACCTGATGAGACATAATACATATAGCTTGCTGTTTTAAATTTCTAAATAATGTTGAGAAATAATTTCTTTCCTGATTTCTATTAGTGATCTAAGGCATTGAGTCCTTAATATGGCTGCACACATGTTAATGGCACTCATTCATTCAGGACTTCATCTTTTCTTTACCCATTCACTCAGAACTTCCTCTAACTCCTACATATAGAAGTTTTCTGCTTTTTATTAACTGATATTTTTCTAACATTTTAACAAAAAATGAGAGAGGGATGTTGGATAGAAAGTCTTAGTTGTAGTGAGGAAAGAAAGAAGGAATGGAGGAAGGAAGAGAAGATAATTATTCTCATTGCTTTTAAAAATCATAATCATATTTTCATTGCAATATATAGCAATACTTAGTATTGTAGAGGTTATAAGCTATTTATACTATAATGTTATAATTGCAAGCTGCATCAGATGTTTGTCTGTACATAACAACATTTGTATAGATTAATTGATTGGTCTGTTGGTTGGCCTATGTGGAGACAGATTACATGCTCAGGTAAAGTTTATACCACAATTTTTTTGGATTGGGAAACAGAAGCCTCACACAACTGCAAGGTACTCCTGAGTTAAGAAACAAAAACCAACACAAATGAAAACCATGTGAAGCCATTTTTATTGAATTGCCACATTGATATTTCTGTCCTCATTGGATTAGCATGAAAAAGCCACCTGTCATGAAACACCATTAGGATGAGGCAAAGCGTTCCATCTGCAACAAAAAGGGATGCAAATTCAAATTATAAGACTATGTTGTACAGAAGAGGCAGGGAAGCAGACTTTGAGACTAATAGAAAAGTCTCCATCATATAAAGGCAAACCTGAGAACTTTACACATGACATATTAAAAAATTGGTCTTGCTGTGTGGTGGTGGCACATGCCTTTAATCCCAGCACTCGGGAGGCAGAACCAGACAGATTTCTATGAGTTTGAGGTCTACAGAGCGGGTTCCAGGACAGGCACCAAAATTACACAGACAAATCATGTCTTGAACCCCCCCCCAAAAAAGGTCTTAATATGAGTTTGATGTTTTGTGATATATTCAATTTATGAAGATATATGTACTATATGTAATTTTGATGATTTTACATGGAGTTGATTTGGAAATTAGTGGCAAGGTTTTCACTGGAGTAACTGTTCAGAGCTCAACATTCAATAAAACTCATTGTACTAAGAGACAGGAAATCAAGTTGTTTTAATTATATTGGGGGTATTTTGTTATTTACCAATGCACATCCATTTTTACAATGATATTTTTCATTTAAAAAATTAGTCTTTGTTCTTTCTTTGTGGCATTCAAATGAAATAGCTTACATATGACTAATGCTAAATGATTGCTAATAAAATCTACATTTGTGTTCTAAAGAAAAGAATGTATAATTTATAATGTAATTGGTTTCATATTATATTTATATTTAATTAAATCACATATTATCAAACAAATGGGATGATATACATTTTATTTATAAATTATTTTTAAGAACAAAAATTTGTATTTGTGATCCATTATTCAAAACAAAATATTTAGTATATTTAGTAAATATGCATGCATATTTACTTTATGGGCCCACCATTCTTCCACTGTGCCACTCTGCTACACATATATTTACTTTAAAGGATATTATTTGGAATAGCTTCCTATAATAATTTCCTACTAGAAAGTATCATAAGATTGTAGTCAAGGAAAAATGTATTTATTTTTGAGTTCTTCTTTGTGAAAATCATGATTTTTAACTACTAAAGTGTATCAAAGCTTTATTTTACTACTTGTAACGATAATTTACTAATGATTTATAAGGTAATTTTATTATTATTTGTTTGTTTGTTTTTATTTTTTGTTTATTTTTACATCCCAATCAAACTTTCCCTTCTCTCCTCTCCTGGTTTCTCTCCCCTCCCTCCCCACCAACCCCCTCCTCCTCTTCTGTCTCTTCAGATATGAGCAGGCCTCCCATGGACATCAGGCAGCCATAGTATATCAAGTTGCAGTGTCCTGCTCTTTTATCAAAACTGGATGAGTCAATCCAGTTGGAGAAATGGGTCCCAAAGTAGGCAATATAGCCAGAGACAGTGCCTGCTCCCACTGTTATAGTCTCACAAGAAAACCAAGTTACACAATTGTAACATGTATGTGGAGGGCCTATGTTAGTCCTATGTAAGCTCTCTGACTGATGGTTCAGTTTCCAGCTTCTTTGAACCTAGGTTATTTGGTTATGTGTGCTTTCTTGTGATTACCTGGACCCTTCTGATTCTTACAGTCCTACCTCCCCTCTTCCACAGGATTCTCCTAGCTCTGCCTAATGTCTGGATATGAGTCCCTGCAACTGTTCTCATCCGTGGCTAAACAGAACCTCTCTGATGATGGTTCTACTAGCCTCCCATCCACAGAGTATCATTAAGATACATTTCATTGACATTTTTTCTAGTTATGTTTGGTTTTAATCAAGGTTTCTGGGGGATATCCTGCTTCTAGGTCCTGGCCCTCAGGGGTGATTTCCCTCTCAGGGTATGCGATTCCACCTGGGATAGTCATTACTTGTTCACTCCCATAATTTCTGCACCATCTTTATCCAAGCACATGTTGTAGGAAGGACAAATTGTAGGTCCAAGGGTTTGTGGCTGGATTGGGGGTCCCAGTCCTTCCACTGGAAATCTTTCCAGGTTACAAGAGATGGCCAGTTCTCAGCTAGGGTCACCCTCATAGATTCCTGGGAGTTTCCATGGCTCTAGGATTTTAGTTCATTCCAAGATTCTACTTCTTTCCCAGTATTCTCTCCCTCTATTCTCTCCCCACCAGATCCCTCCTGTTCCCATTCACATTTCCCCTTCTAGACCCCTCCCCACATCCGCTGGGAATATCCATTCCATTTCTCTCTCACAGTGAGATATATGCATCGCCTACTCAGCTATTCTTGTTAATTAGCTTTTTCTGGGTCTCTGGATTTGTAGCATGTACTTCACAGCTAATATCCACTTATGAGTGATTACATACCATATTTGTCTTTCTGGGTCAAGGTTACCTTAATCAGGATGGTTTTTTCTAGTTCCATCTACTGCCTGAAACTTTGATGATGTCATTGTTTTTATTTTTGAATTTTTTTTGTTGCTGTTGTTGTTGGGTTGTTTGTTTGTTTGTTTGTTTGTTTTTGAGACAGGGTTTCTCTGTATAGTTTCGGTGCCTGCCCTGGATCATGTTCTTTATACCAGGCTGGCCTCGAACTCACAGAGACCCAGTTGGTTCTGCCTTCCAAGTGCTGGGATTAAAGGTATGCAACACCACCTCCCAATGATGCCATAGTTTTTCTTTGTTGTTGTTTTTTTATTTTTTTAACCACTGTGTAAAAGTCCATTGTGTAATTGTATCACGTTTACTTTATCCATTTATCTGTTGAGGGACTTCTATATTGGTTTCAGTTTATGGCTACTAGGAATAAAATTGCTGTGAAAACAGTTGAGCAAGTATCCTTCTGGTATGGTGGAGCAGCCTCTGGGTATATGACTGAGTATTATTGCTGATTTGTCATGTAGTTTGATTCCCAATTTACTAAGAAACCCATATTGATTTCTAAAGAGGTTAAACAAGTTTGCATTCTCACCAGCAATGTAGGAGTGTTCCCCTTAATCCACATTCTCTCCATTATGATCTGTTGTGTTTTTGTTCTTAGCCATCCTGATAGGTGTAAGATGGAATCTTAGTGTCATTTTGACTTGCATTTCCCTGATGACTAAGGATGTCAAGAATTCTGTTGCTATTTGAGATTCCTCTGTTGAGAATTCTTTGCTTAGGTCTGTACCCTACATTTAATTGGATTATTTCTTTTTTGATGTCTAGATTCTTGAGTTCTTTATATATAATTTGGATATTAGCCCTCTGTCAGATGTGGGGTTGGTGAAAAACTTTTCCCATTTTTCTGTTTTGTCCACTTTACCAAATATAAGCTTTTTTTTTTTTTTTTACTTTTGCCAAATATAAGCTTTTCAGTTTCATGGAGTCCCATTTATTAATTGTTAATCTTAGTGTTTGTATGATTGGTGTTCTGCTCAGGAACTTTGTCTCCTGTGCCAATGCCTTGAATGCTATTTCCTACTTTCTCTTCTATCATGTTCAGTGTGTCTGGTTTTAATGTTGAGGTTTTTCATCCACTTGGACTTCAGTTTTGTTTGAGTTGCTAGATATGGATTTATTTGCATTCTTCTTCATGCTGACATCTAGTAGACCATCACCAATTGTTGAAGATGCTTGCCTTTTTCCTTTGTATAACTTTGACTTCTTTGTCAGAAATCAAGTGTGCATAGGTGCACTGATTTAATTCTGGGTCTCTGATTCAATTCCATTGATCAACCCGTCTGTTTTTATATCAAGACACCAAGTTTTTCTTACCATAGCTCTGTAGTACAGCTTGAAATTGGGGTTGGTGATGCCTCCCAGAAGGTTTTTTTTTCCTTTTTTCTTTTTAATTGTATAGGATTTTTTTTTTTTAAGATATACTGGGTTTTTGTTTTTCCATATGAAGGCAAGTATAGTTCTTTCAAGATCTGTAAAGAATTATATTAGAATTTTGATGGGGATTTCATTGAATGTATAGATTGCTTTTGGCAAGATGTCATTTTGACTATGTTAATACTACTGGTCCATGAAAATGGGAGACCTTTTTTCTAAGATTTGAAGTTCTTCTCATACAGATCTTTCACTTGCTTAGTTATAGTAACAGTCAGATATTTTATATGATTTTTGGCTATTTTGAAGGGTGCTGTTTCCCTGGTTTATTTCTCTGCCTGTTTGTTTATTATTTGTATATAGGAGGGCTAATGATTCTTTGAGTTAATTTTGTATCCAGCCACTCAACTGAAGGTGTTTATCAGCTGTAGTATTGCCCTGGTAGAATTTTAGGGGTTGCTTATGCATACTATCATATCATCTGCAAATAATGATTCTTTGAATTTTTCCTTTACAATTTGTATGCCCTTGATCTCCTTAAGTTTTCTTATTTCTCTAGCTATAACTTTAATTACTATATAATAGATGAGGGGTGAGTGGAGTGGACATCCTTGTCTTGCTCCTGATTTTATTGGAATTGCTTTGAGTTTGTCCCCATTTAATTTAATGTTGGCTATTATCTTTCTGAATATTGCCTTCCTTAAGTTTAGGTATGTCCCTTTTATCCCTGATCTCTCTAGGACTTTAATCATGAAGGGGTACTGGATATTGTCAAAGACTTTTTCAGCACCTATTGAGATGCTCATGTGTTTTTTTTTTGTTGTTGTTTATTTATTTTAGTATGTTTTTATGGTGGATTACATTGACAGAATTTTTGTATGTTAAACCATCTTTTCATCTCTGGGATAAAGCTGACTTGATCATGGTGGATAATCTTTGTGATGCATTCTTGAATTCAGTTTGAAAGTCTTTTATTGATGAATTTTGCATCTATGTTCATGAGACAAATTGGTCTGTAGTTCTCTTTCTTTGTTGAGTCTTTGTGTTGTTTGGGTATTGGGGTGACTCTGGCTTCATAAAATGAATTTGGCAATGTTCCTTCTGTTTCTATTTTTAGAATAGTTGAGAAGTATTGGTATTATCTATTTTTTTTTTGAAGGTCTGTTAGAATTCTGATCTATATCCATCTGGAATCTGGCCCTAGGCTTTTTTTTTTTCTTTTTTCATTTGAAAAACTTTTAATAACTGACTGCTTCTATTTCAAAGGAGGATACAGGTCTGTCTAGTTTTTTTCCCCTGATCTTTATTTAACTTTATTTAACTTTGGCAAATGATAACTTTCCTGAACATTGTTCATTTCTTATAAATTTCACAATATTATGGAGTGTAGATTTATTTGATGTATAACCTAGTAATTCCTTAGACTTCCGTTGTTATGTCACTCTTTTCATTTCTGGTTTTGTTATATATATATATATATATATATATATATATATATATATATATATATATATATCCTTTAGTTAGTTTGGAAAAGATTTTGTTTATGTTGTTGATTTTCTCAGAGTACCAACTATATTTCATTGACTCTTTACATTATTCTTTGTTTAATTTCAACCTTCAGTTGGGTTATTTCCTGCCATCTACTTTTCATGTACATATCTGTTTTTTGTTCTAGAATTTTCAGGTGTCTTGTTAAGTCACTGATTTGAGAATGGTCTAATTTCTTTATTCAGGCACTTGGTGCTATGAACTTTCCCGTGAGCACCACCTTCATTGTGTCAGTTTGGGTATGTTGTGCATTCATTTTCATTGAATTCTAGAAAATATTTAATATCTTTATTTATTGCTCACTTGACCCAATGGTGATTCAATAGACAATTTTTCAGTTTCCAGGAGTTTGTATGCTTTTTGTTGCTTCTGTTGTTGTTGAAATCTAGCTTTAAATCATGGTGGTCTCTGATAGGATGTTATTTCAGTTTTCTTGTATCTGTTGAGACATGCTTTATCTAGTATATGGTCAATTTTGGAGAAGTTTGCATGAGATGCTGAGAAGACATTTGACGTTTGGGTGGAAGGGTCTGTAGTTTGGGTCCATTTGAGTCAAAATGTCTGTTATTCCCATTATTTATCTATTTAGTTTCTGTCTAGATGACCTGTCCTTTGATGAGAGTTGGGTATTCAATTCACCTAACCATTAATGTGTGAGGTTCAATGTTTGATTTAAGCTTTAGTATTGTTTCTTTTACAAATGTAGGTACCCTTGAATTTGGGACATAGATGTTCACAATTGAAATGTTATCCTGGTGGATTTTTTCTTGAATGAGTGTGAAATGTCCTTCTCTATATATTTTGAATAATTTTGGTTTGCATTTTATTTTACCAGATATTAGGATAAATACATTAGCTTGCTTGTTATGTTCATTTGTTTAGAAAATCTTTTCTATCTCTTTAATCTGAAGTAATGTCTATCTTTGATATTGAGGTATGTTTCTTGTATGCAGAAGGATGGATCCTGTTTCATATCCATTCTGTTGACTTATGTCTTTTTTTATTGTGCAATTGAGTACATTGATAATGAGAGATATTAATGGCCAATGATTATTTTTCCCTATTTTTATGTTGTTGTTGTTGGATGTGAAGGTCCAGGGGATGGAAATTTCCTTCTAGTGCCCTTTGTATGGATGGATATTTGAATAGATAATATTTAAATTTGATTTTGCCATGAAATATCTTATTTTCTCCATGTATGGTGATTGGAAGTGTTGCTGGTAATATTTATCTGGGCTAGTATCCATGGCCTTTTAGAGTCTGCAAGGTATCTGTCTAGGTCCATCTGGCTTTGAGAGTGTACATTGAGAAGTCAGGTGTAATTCTTATTGATCTGTCTTTATATGTTACATGGCATTTTTTCTTTCAACTTTTAATACTTTCTTTATTCTGTGTTTCGTGTTTTGGTTTTTATGTGCCATGGGAAATTTATTTCCTTATCCAATCTGCTTGGTGTTCTGCAGGCTCCTTATACCTGTATAGTCATGTTCTTCTTTAGGTTAGGATATTTTTCTTCTCTGATTTTGTTACGTATGTTTTCTGCTTTTTTTAAAGATGGGATTCTTCTTCTTCTATTCTAAATTATTCTTAGCTTTTTTTTTCATGCTATCCCAGATTTCCTGGATGTTTTGTGCGTGTTTTTTTTTTTTTTTTTTTTTAGAATTGACACTTTCTTTGACTGATGAATCTGTCCATTCTATTGTATCTTTAATGCCTGAGATTCTCTCTTCCATCACTTGCAATGTGTTGGTGATGTTTGTATCTGTAGTTCCTGTTCACTTACCTAGATTTTCCATTTCCTGAATTCCCTCAATTTGTGTTTTCTTTATTGCTTCTATTTTTAAGTCTTGAAACATGTCTTTCACCTATGTGGTTTTTTTTTGTTTTTGTTTTTGTTTGTTTGTTGTTTTCTGTTTTTGTTTTTTTTTTGTGTATGGCTTTCTTGGCATGCTTTAAGAGATTGATTGATTTCCTCTATATTTTGGTTATCTTTTCCTCTCTTTTTTAAGGGACTTTTCATTTCCTCATACAGACATCTATCATCTTCACAAAGTTATTTTTAATGTCATTTTCTTGTAAGTCAGCTGTATTGGAATTTTCAGGTCTTGCTGTTGTAGGATAGCTGAGCTCTGGTGGTGTTAATATTGTGCTGGCTACAGTTGTTTGTATTTTTATATTGGTATTTAGGCATCTGGGTTTGGGATGATTAGTCTAGTCTGAGTTTGTCTTTATTGATTGGGTGTCTTATTCCTTGGTTTCTGTCTCATCACTGATATTCTAGTCTTAATAACCTCTGATCTAGTAGGCAGTCTCTGTTCAAGTTGGGAGCTGGTCACCTGCCAGTTAGCTTGGCCTTTAATTCAGTAGGGGGTCTCTGTTCAATGAACTGGTTTGGCTTGTACCTGAGCATCTGAAGTGTGTTCAAACTGTTGTGGCTTGCTCCTGTTCTTAATGGTGTGGCCTGTGCCTGAGAGTTGGAGATCTGCTGGGGTTGGGAGCAGATCCTAGCATAAAGGCTGTTGTGAGCTTGGATGGCTTGGGTTGTGAGAATGGCCCTTGGGAACTGAATCTAGGGAGGGGGCAGCTTCTATGACACATGGGTCACTCACAGGTTCTGACCTGGGGATGTTATTTAAAAAAAGAAAAAAGAAAAAAACTTGATTCATTTTAAATCTACTTGCACTCATATAACTGATGTGTGTACTATACAGATATTAGAAAATAGCACTGATTTTTTAAAATAAATAATATGTTTTAGTATGGTAATTCTTTAAATATGCCTCAGTATTTTCTTCATTTATCCTAGTTCTATAATTCTTTTGCTTACTCTCTGTCCCATCAGCTTGTTCCCCTCATTACCACAGATAGTCTTCCTTCTATTTTTTTAATATGTGTATTATATGGCTCTACTGATTTCTCACTCCCTTAAGATCTCTTATCCAATCTCATGATTCTCTTTCTACTTTTATCACCACACTGCACACACACACACACACACACACACACACACACACACACAATACATGCATATATGTATAAATTTGTATATGTACGAATATATAAAGATGATACATAGATGATAGATATATAGATAATAGAAATAGATAAATAACAATATATAGATATAATTATATACCTAAATATGTACATTTAAACCTAGGTTCTACATATAAGAGAAAATGTTTTATATTTGTCCTTATGAATTTCTCTTGATTCACTTAATGAGAAAATTTCATTTCTAATCATTTTCACTCAAATACCATGATTTCATGTTACTTTATGAATGCATAAAATGAGCACACATATTTAACCTTTTCTTTAACTATAATTCTATTTATAGACATCTGGGCTGTTTCCATTTCTTAATGTTATAAATAGTGCAGCAATAAATGGATTGGCAAGCGTCCCTCTCACATATTTTGACTAAAAGTCTACTAGTATATAATCAAAGTAGTATTTTTGCATCAAACAATTTTATTTGCTGATTTTTAAGAAACTTCACAGTGATCTCACTAGTTGCTATGCAAAGTTACATTTCTACAAGCCGTGTATAGTTGGTCCCCATTGTCCCCGTTATTTTCTGGATGTAATCCCCTTGACTGGAGAAAGATAGACTCTTAATGCTGTTTTACTTTACATTACTCTAATGTGTTTTTTTGTTTGTTTTGTTTTTTGGGGTTTTTTTTGGTAGCTGTTGTTATTGTTTGTTTTAGTGTCTTTAACTGGTTTGGGTATCAAGGTTACAGTCACTTCATAGAATGGCATCACAAACTCATTCATTTCTCTGTCTCTTCATGTCTGCCCTCTGCCCTTGTACTCCCCCAATAGAATAAAATTTAAGAGAAAAAAAGAAATAAAGAGGACAAAAGGAAGAATCTCATCATGGAGGTTGCTGTGTGACACAGTGAGTCACACAGTACACCCTTTTGTCCATATGTTTTACTTGGAAGTGTTCATTGGTCTGGATCGAGGCCTCTGGTTTCTGTTACACTATCAATGCTGGGCCCTCACTGGGACACCTCTTGGATATCCTGTTGTTGGCTTGTGTTGTAGAGATCTTTCAGCTTTGGGTCTGCAGGACTAGCTTCTTCATGTGTTTCAGCAGATCATGGATGGGGTGGATGTTGGAGTGGGCCAACTTATAATTCTGGTTCTGTGCCTGGGTAGTTGTGTGTGGGGGGCTACTTTGCCCATCAGTTATCATCTGTCTGCACCACCAGGGTGTTCTCTCCAGCATTGCTTTGACTAGTTCACCTCTTGCAGCAATGAGCAAGGGGCCAGGCCAGTTCCATTGCTTAAATGCAATCAGGGTAGGCTCTCCTACACCAGCCAGGATCATCAGGGTCAGCTCTACTGTGTAAGGTGCAGGCAGGGGCCACTCTCTTGAGTACTACATCTGGTGACAGCCTGGGACAGTTCTCCAGCTCCAGTTCCTACCTATCCCAGATGTTGAGTGGGGAAAGGGCATCTCTTCCCTGCTCATACCATCATATGCTCATGTGTTTTTGGACCTAGTTCACTTCTACCCCTATCAATTGCATTAGCTCTGCTGTGCTTTCCGGGTAAGGTATAGGGCCCATTTTCCTGAGTGCTACAGCTGGTAAAGCTCCCTTGTCTACCACAGGTGGTGGGCAGGCAGAGAAAGGCAGGGTGGAAATCTTTCACTCATCCTCTCCACCACATAACAGACAAGGTAGATGAGGGAGTATGACCAGCTATCCCACTCTCACACCTTCAGTGCTCCCTCATCTACACCTCTGCCAATGAAGTCAGCTCTACTATGCTTTCTTGGTGGGGACTGGTAAGGTTGGCTCCCTCATCTGCCACAGATGCTAAGGGGTGATGAGAAATGGAGGATATATCCTCTCTCTCCCTCAGCCAAATAACAGATGAGTAGTGGACACAGCTTGCCCATGCTCACAACTTCAGGGTTGGATAACATACATCTCCACCAACATGGTTGGATCTACTATGCTGCCAAGGCAAGGTGCAGAGCCTTCTCTCCGGAGTTCTGTGGCTGATGAAGGGCAGAGGCAGCTCCCCTGCTCTTATGACCTCAGGGCCAGTTCTCCCACCTGCCTCAGGTACAAAAGGCAGAGGATCTCTTCTTACTCATGCTGCCATATGGCAGATGAGGCATGGGGCAAGATCACACATGTTCACATTCTCAGGGCCAGTTCTCAAATGCCTGTGTGAACAGTGTCAGCTATATTATACTGGTCAGGTGAGCTGTAGGGCCCTCTCTCCTGAGTGCTTCAGATGGACAGGAGCAGCATTAATTCCATACAGATTATTCTCTTGGCCTTTGGTGGCATCAGGGGCCACAGAATCAAGAGACTGAGGCTGCATCAGAGACATGAAGCCAGACAAGGCCCCAGCAGCAGTCCAGCCCCTCCCCCCAGACACCGCAATGGTCCTGGGTGGCAATCAAACCACTTGTCTTTGCCTGTTCCTCACTTCTTTTGCCCCTTAAGATATAGCTCTGTCCATAGGACATCAACCATTCTTTCTGTCTCTTTCCCTCTCCCATACCATACCACATATTTACTCACCTTAGTCGTGCCTGAAAGATGCCAGATGGGCCTATGTTTTCTCCTCAGAGCCTGGAGCAGATTGCCCAGTCCCTGGATTTAGATGTCCTTGTCCTACTCAGTCTATCATGGTGCTGTTCAGGACTATGCTTCGTCATCACAAAGAGTTCATAATAGTGTCCAACTCCCTCGTGCCAGAGGTGCTCTGGTTGGTGCAGAGGTGTTGCTGCAGTTCTTTTGTGGTCTCCAAAGCTGGGGCTGCATTTGACTGAGTTCCACCTGTCCCACAACAAGGTATGGGGCAGAGGTGTTATTGTAGTCATTTTTAATGCCATTGATTATTCTGAATTTCTTTAAGGTGTTTATAATCTTAAATGAAAATTTGGTGGGTCATATGTGTCAAAGAATGTGTCCATTTCCCCCCCAGATTTTCAGGTTTTTAAATAAAAGATTATACAATGTTCCTTATTGATTCTCTGGCTTTCAAGTAATCTCTCTCTCTCTCTCTCTCTTTCTCTCTCTCTCTCTCTCTGTGTTTTTTTTTGTGTGTTTTAGTATGTACTTAGGCACACATGTGAGTACATGCATGTGTATGCCAGATGTTATTTTCAGTCTGGCATGATTTTGTCACTCAGAGATACCCACTGAATGCACAGATCACCAGTTTAGCTTGTAACAACCCTCTCATCTCAGAGGTTATGAGCATGAGTAACCAGAGCTAAAGTTTTCATTTTTCTGTGCATGCCTGTCCTCACGACTACATGGCAAGCATTTTATCAATTGAAGTGTCTCTCTAGCCTTTTCTAATGTATAAGTGTGAATCTCCTTTGCTTTAGTTTGGATAATTTTGCTCAGGAATTATGAAAATGTCTTTATTTTTAGAGAAACTACTCTTTGAATTGATGCTGTGGAACAATCTTTGTACACCATAAATATGAGTTCCTTTCATTGGATAATAAAGATCTGTCTAGCCTATAGCTGGACAAGAAGAGATTGGGCAGTGCAACTAGATTAGGAGAACTGTGGGAAGAAGGAAGAAGTCTGAGGAGATGCCATGAGTCTCAGAGTGAGCAGGATAGGAAGTACATACATGAGGTAAATGACCCTCAGGGCAGCACATAGATTAGTAGAAATGGGTTAATTGAAATTATAAGAGTTAGCTAAAAACAAGTCTAAGTTATTGGCCAAGCATATGTAATTAATATTGTCTCTGTGTGGTTATTTGGGGAGTAGTTGGTGGGACAGAAAAGTCCTACAAGTTCATGTATTGTTTTTTTAGAGTCAGTGTTGGTTTAAATGACAAGTCCCCCCACCCATAATCATTGGTATATGGAAACTTTGTATCCAACTGATGGCACTTTGTGGGGATGTCTGGGATGTGGGAAAATGCTGGGAAAAGTATACTATTAGGAGACAAATATTGAGAGTAAAAGACCATTGCCTAATTTCAATGTGCTCTCCCTTGCCCCTCAACTGCTTTGTGCTTACCCTTGAAGATGCTAGTTTTTTCACTCCAGCTTCCATGCCTGCCCATTGCTGTGGCTTCCACTTTGCCATCATGAACTCCTATTCCTCTGGACATGTGAACAAAACCAACTCTACACTCTTCTTTTCCTTAAATTGCTTTTAGTCAAGAAATTTTTATTATAGCAACAGAAAAGTAACCATCATGCTGACTAAGCCTATATCTACATATTTGATACTAACTATAACTTTAAGTTTTAAAGGTTTTTTTTTATTCCAAGATTTTTACACTAACACAAAGATTAGGTAATATAGTCCATTTTTCAACCTCAAACCTTATATTTTATCTTTAAAGCCTGACATCATCACATTAGCAACTTCTCATGCAACCCATATCTCTCCTGAAGTTATTTATCATCAGTGTGCTAGGAACTTCTTATAGATACTTTCAGTACTCTTTCTGAAGAAAACTCTGATAAAATTTTGAGGTTTTGGTAATTTCCATTTTAAAGCTTCTTTGAATTACAATTCTGTCAAATGTTCCACAACTAAACAATAGGATCAGTTATTCATCTTGAACAATCACTTCTGCAGTTTTGCTAGACTTTTCCAAGAGTACCCCTGTTTTTTTTTCCAATTATTAGTCACAGAATTCCAAAGCCATTCTGTGTTTATGTTTTTTAAAAAAGAAAAAAACAACTAAGTGAAATATTATTGCCTATTAATCCCTTCTAGAACTCTTTTGCAGTGGGATTTTAGAGCTTCTATGTACTGATAACTACTATTTACCTAGTATGTTCCCCTTTTGATTGGAATTATTATAATATTTTGTTTCCAATCCCCATTACATATTCACCATGAGCAGGTTACATTTTCCATGTAGTATAAAACTCTACAGAGGGATCTCTACTACATTGAGACATTAATATTCCATATTTTAGACCAAGTAATTGATTTAGAAATGTGAGATCTTGTGACAGAGTTACAGCTACTTTGTATGAAAGAAGGCAGTGCTTAACTGAAATATTTACCTTACTTCTTATTTATATCCTCATATTTCTTTTTTACAGATTAACTGTGGCAATACCTTTAAATTAGTGGAATCATGATTTTATCACTTTAATTATGGAACGTGTTGGAGGGAGACTAGTGCCATTATTCATATTTACCATTCAGAAGGTCTTTTACATTTTGCACTTTGTGTCTGTAGCATCAAAGTATTTCCCAGGTAATTACTGTCTTTTATCTTCAACTGAACAGCAAATGTTGGTAAAGCTATATCATCCAACATAATTCAAAATACAGTGGGAAGTCAATCTACTTAGATATGTAAGAAACAAATCTATTCAGCCTATTCTCTGACATGCACCACAGAAAAGCATGATTATTCATGAGTGAGAACACAATTAGAATTACACTGATTAAGTATGAAGTAACTTGTATTTATTTTTTATGTGACTATCAATATGTGTTTTTTCATGACCACAGAGGTAAACTGGAGTCTTGACCTCTGCTAACTGGTTTATAATTTTTACATTTAATGAATGTTCTCATATTTATCTATACGGATGAATATATTATATTTCTTCATGAGTTAATGATAGGAGCTACAAATAATATTAGGCACAAATGGAATCAATCTATTTTAATTCTAATAATTATTCATAATAAACATGTAGCCTTCAGTCAAATAATTTTTGTCCTTTATTAATGAACAAAATAACTCTAAGCAATTATCAGTGTAATACCTGTACCTTCTGAGTCTTGATTAATGAAGAAAGGGATATATCTAAGGATCAAAACACACAGTTTGGGGCAACCTGAAATTTTTATTTTCTGTTAAATTTCTACATGGAAAATTTTACCTACCTAGTTATTTTTATTTTCTAGTAAGGTATTTATTGTTATATAAAACTTTAGAAAAAACAGAACCTTCATACCATGAACATTACTTTGAGAATTATTAAACGGCCACTATAGAATGAATAATGTTATCAAGAATTACCTTCAGTGCAAAGCTTTCCATTCTACACCTATACACCCAGATGAACACTAATTTACACACACACACACACACACACACACACACACACACACACACACACACATCCTCCAGGATCAAGGCACCCCTGGAGATTCATTTAGACCTGGTGTATTCAGTACAGGCAGGTCCTGTCACCTCCTTCCAGACTGAGCAAAGTGTCCTTGTGTAAGCCTAAGGTTTCAAACAGCCAGCTCATGCACTAAGGACAGATCCTGGTCCCACAGACTGGGTGCCTCCCAAGCAGATCAAGCTATTCAATTGTCTCACTTATCCAGAGGGCCTGATCCAGCTGGGGGCTCCACAGCCTTTGGTTCATAATTCATGTGCTTCCATTTGACTGGCTATTTGTCCCTGTGTTTTTGCCATCTTGGATTCAACAATTCACGCTCTTGTAGACCCTCCTCTTTCTCGACAGTTGGACACATGGAGCTCCACCTGGGGCCTGGCTGAGGATCTCTGCATTCACTTCCATCAGTTACTGGATGAGAGTTCCAGCACGACAGTTAGGGTGTTTAGCCATCTGATCACCAGACTAGGTCAGATCAGGGTTTCTCTCGACCATTGCCAGCAGTCTACAGAGGATGTATCATTGTGGATTTTTGGGGACCTCTCGAGCACTCTGCCTATTCCTGTTCTCATGTGGTCTTCATTTATCATGGTCTGTTATTCCTCATTCTCCCTTTCTGTTCTTGATCCAGCTGGGATCTCCGGCTCCCCTAAGCTTTCTTTCCCTCAAATCTTGCCCTTCATTACTCCCACTGTAGTCCAGGTTGTTCATGTAGATCTCATCCATTTCTCTGTCATTGGGTGATCCTTGGGTCTTTCCTAGGGTCCCGTTTTCTAGGTAGCCTCCCTGGAGTTGTGTAGCAGTCTAGTCATCTTTGTTTTACATCTAGTATCCTCCTATGAGTGAGTACATACCATGTTTGTCCTTCTGAGTCTGGGTTACCTCACTCAGGATGATTTTTTCTAGATCCATCCATTTGCCTACAAACCTCATGATGTCATTGTTTTTCTCTGCTGAGTAGTACTCCATTGTGTATATGTACCATATTTTCTTTATCCATTCTTCAGTTGAAGGGCATCTAGAAAGTTTATATTCCTAGTATATATTCCTATATTTGCTTGTTACCTAATTACTCTTTCTTCCCCTTTGTTCTTCTTCCCCCTACAATCCATATTTTCCCCCAATATAGTTTCCCATTTTGAGTGTTCTATATCAGAAACATAGAAGAATATGATTTTACTTCCAAAAATGAGTATTATTGAATAACAGTATATCCACTCAATATGGTCATTTTAATGGCAACAATTTTCCATGTATCCCTATATTTTGACAGCCCTTACCCAGGCAAAAATAGTCTCTTTTATTAAAAATCTTAATGATTAATATTAGTTCTTAGATCACATATACTATTACATCTATGGTACAGATTGGCTGAAAAGTTCAATTTAAAATCAGTTTTAAATAGACCAGAGAAGTCAAAGCTGGAAAACTGATTACTATGCAAGAATTTATTGAGGAGACAATGAACCAAATCAAAGTGGATGAGAAGCTTCAGAGGCTGCTTTGCTATTCGCTGCTTGTGACAGAGCTAGAAGTAAGCCACAGGAATGAGGCAAAGCAAACTGCCAGACTAGGTCCAGATGAAAGATGAACAGCAGGTCCAGTTAGGTAAATAGAATGACTAGGATGCCATCTACTGAAGAAAATTAAACAAATTCCTTCAATACTGTACTATACCAAGCTGGGATAAAAACCCTTGAGGCAGTCATCAGTTGCCTACCTACTGGTACTTTGTCATACCATGAGTGCCTACGTAACAGGTTATTTGGGCCATTGTATCACAGTGCTAAATGAGGTTCAGGTGTGGGAGTAAATCTTTTCGTTGGTCAGAGATATGCTACATTCCCTGTTTTCTTCATATAATTCTAGCTCGTTTTTACAGTCCCAATTCTTCTACATAATTTATAAGGTAGTGCCATTTCTACACCTAAGCATACATAACTTATCAGCATAGACCGTATGAGCTTGCTGGATAGATGGTGTTTTTTATGTGTCCCACCAGGAGCAGTACACTCCACTCTTAAAGTCAGAAAAAATTGAAATGTATTGATAATATTTTACAAATCATGATATTTATCTTTCTGAGTATTTTTGTTTTGCTTTCTATATTTAATTTACCACCAGATATTTATTTGATAGTTACTGATCTTTTAAATCATAGCTATTGAAAATTTGAAAAGAATTTATCATCTCCCTGATTTTAATTTTGTATTTACTCAGTATTCTCCATTTTTGGATATCTTTTTATTTTGAAATATAATTTTGGAAACATGGTGATTTTTACAATTTCAAATAATTACCACTGCTGAAAAGGCTGATGTGGTAAATTTGGAATGAAATTCTTTCTAGTTAGAGGTAATGCAAAGAATAATAGGTCCAGCCTGTATTGTTTGCTCCCAGAGTCTGTGGAAGAATCTAACAACCAAATGAGGATTCTAATCTGAGGTTAATGAATCAATGAATCTAAGCACACTGAGTTTGTAAATCCATTCACTTTATTTTTCTAAGGCAATTCTATCTACAGTTTCTTTTCTGTTCTCTTATTTAGCTCCTTCCCATTCCTCCTGCTCTCAGTCCCTTCTGCTATTCTCTCATCACTCTACCTAGTTCTTTCCATATCCATCCTCCTCTTTGTTCTTCTCAATCAATTCTCTCCAGTGCTCTCAGAGAACCAGTATATATATACACATGCAGTAATTCTTTGGTAAAGCAATGCAATGCTTGAAGTTTTCAGAGTTACAGAGAGGGGTGATAAGGGTCCACACATAAAGCAATAAATGTCAGCTTCCTATTACAACCCAAAAGAGGAGTGACTAAAGGGGAGTTCTCTGGTAGGGCCAACTAAAGGCTAAGATCAATTAGGCAATCTAGGAATAGCATCTGGCTGAGGAGGAATTAAAACTTAATTTGTACAAGAAAGAAGCTTGGCACCTATCACTTGCCTGGCCTTGTAGGCAATCCCCTTGGATCAGTGGGAAGTAACTGCCTTTACTGAGTAACTAGCAAATGGCTAAAACATCATCCCAGGAATATGAGTAGTAAATCTCTTAAGTTAGGGTCCTGTGTAAATAACCTGGGGTGAAGGTAAGGAGTTGAGGATTTAATTACTATTGGTTATTTTTTCTTAACTGTAAGTGAGATGAGCTAATGTTTATTTATGTGCAGTTTTGTCCTTGGAAAAAGGTATATTTCCTGAAATACTATTGTCCAGAGACTGGTCCTGGCTAGTTATATGTTAATGAAAAATAAACACAGCTGGGAACAGTTATCCAGTTACCCCAAATGTTGGTGTTCTTGCCACTGTGTGGCCTTTAATTGAGTCAGTTAGTCCAGAGAACTGTATTGAATGTGCAATTATTGTTCTTTTTTCTGTTTCTCTCTTCAGACTCACAATAAGGTTCCTGCCTCATCTATACTATTAGGAGTAATGTGAGGGAGATTCATCATTTTAAATAATTTGGAAAGAATTTTTAAAAATAAGTCAAACATTCAGAAAAAAATGATACATTGAATTAATTTTGACAGTCTTCAAATAACAGTAAAAATGACTATAAAATGAAACCTGTAACTGTTTAAACCAGCAACTTGAGTATTAAATAAAGTTATTATATTCTTTTGAAAGACATAAAATCTCACTTTAATTTTTGTGATCAACACTGAACAAAAAAATGTACTGAAAGTTAAGTATGATGCTGAAGAAATGTAGGGATGTAGACAATTCATTTCCATTCAAATTAGTTTTTATAGGTGTTAAATCAACTGTTTTCAAATTTTAAAAGAAGAAATAAATTATGAAGATGTGTACTAACCTGAAATTCAGTGAGTTGTGTGGTTTGTACTCATGGATGTTTTTAAAAACACACCTAACTGAGGAAGTTGATTCTATATTTTGATACTCTCAAATATTCTATTTTGTTATAAACAAAATTTTATATAATAAATGTGTTGATACATTGTGTACCCTAATAAACTTGCCTGAGGGTCACAGAACAGAGCCAGCCACTAGATTAGACATAGAGATCAGGCAGTGGTGGCACATACCTTTAATCCTATAAATTGGGAGGCAGAGATTCATCTGGATCTTGATGAGTTCAAGACCACACTGGGCTACATGACTTTGATTCAGTATAGGATAGAAACAGAGCCAGACAATAGTGGCACAGACCTTTAATCCTGTGAGATCTCATGCCTTTGCTTGGGAAGCATGCATGCTTTTAATCCCAGGAAATGACAGGGCTGAGAAAAGTATATAAATTGTGAGGAAATAGGAACTTGCTCTCTTTAGGCTTAGGATTTCATAGAGGTAAGAACTAATGGCTGGTGTTGTAATTCTCTGATCTTTCAGCTTTCACTCTGATATCTCACTATGAGTTTTTTCTTTGACTTGTTATTGAAAGACCATCTAAGTTTCGAACAACATCCTGAGGAATATAGCATATCCAAAAATCATATTTTTCCACCATATACTGTGATCATCTGCAATCCTAAATGATAGCATACTGAGTAACTCTTATAATGTTTTTTTTCTTGTTTTTAAAATGCACATTAATCTATGTTTTCATGACCAGAAGCTAGAATGGGTCAAAGTTTAGCTTATTGTGCAGAACTGAAACTATTCTGCCAATCTTAGGTCTTTTCATATATATGCATAATTGTACTATTATACAACTGTAAATGATCTTTTCTCCTTGGACTTTCATAGGCCAGTCAAGAATATCAGCATATAAAGAGGAAAGTAATGGTAAAATGAGGATAGATATACTAATATTCTCTAGTCAGCAGCTCATTTTCTAAAACAAAACCTAAGAGAAAAGGTAATGAGCCAGGCAGTAATGGTGCACAACTTTAATCCCAGCACTCAGGAGGCAGAGACAGATGGATCTCTGTGTGTTCAAAGCCAGCCTAGTCTCCAAAGCGAATTCCAGGAGAGGCGCAAAACTACACAGAGAAACCCTGTCTTAGGAAAAAAAAAAAAAAGTTAATGATCTCCCTTGAGGAATGTCAAAGTAGGGAATAAATTGCAATGGCAAGTGAAACATCTAGACTACAAAACAAAATTCAAAACAAGACTACAGAGACTTTGGAAGTCCCATCTGGACTACAGGTGAGTGCCTGGGGTCACACCAAGAGAGGCCTGCACCTAGGTCTCAGCCCTGGGCACCAGCCACTCTGGGGAAGACCTGCACAACTTGGCCCCAGGTTCTGGCCATAGGGCAGGAACACCCCCCCAACCCCATCGGGAAGGTTCCCCTTCTCCAAGACCCCCCTGATGGACCCTATAATCTCCACTCTCTGCCCCCACACCCATCGGCCTGAGACTCCTGCCACTTCTGGAGACTTACAAACCAGCCCCCAGCTTCCATCCTGCCCAGAACTCCCATCTGTACCAGAGGTGAGTGCCTGGGGTCATAGCCAGAGAGGCCCCACCTCTAGGTCCAACCCCTGGGCACCAGCCAACCTGGAAAGACCTGCCCAACTTAGCCTCAGTTTCTGGCCATTCAGGAGGCCCTGTGGAAAGGTTCCTCTTTTCTAAGACTGTAGGCAGACCCTGCAAGCTCCACACCCTGCCCCCACAGCCATCTGCCCAAGACCCCAGCCACTTGCTGAGACTCAAAGTCCAGCCCCCAGCTTCCATCCCATGCTGGAGCTCCCATCTGGACAAGATACAGAGATCCTAGCCATTTCCTGAGATTCAAAGATCAGCCCCAGATCCCATCTGCCCCGGAACTCCCATCTGGACCAGAGCTCCCATTTGGACAAGATAAGGAGACCCAAACCACTTCCTGAGACTTAGAAACCAGCCCCCAGCTCCCATCTGGACCAGAGCCCCAACTCCCATCCCGCCCCACAGCTCCCATCTGGACAAGTTACAGAGATCTCAGCCACTTCCTGAGACTCAGAGACCAGCCCCCAGCTCCCATCCGGCCAGCACTCCCATCTGGAACAGAACTCCTATCTGGCCCAGAGCTTCCATCTGGGCCAGAGAGAGGCTCCCTAAATCTGTCAGCTCTGTCTGGACCAAGTGCACTGATAAGACCAACAACTGATCCACAAGGAGACAGGCAGACGTCAAGGCAGAAGTACATACAACAAAATAAAGAGCAATACAGCATCACCACAACCTAGCCCTCCTC
The DNA here is from genome assembly GCF_903995425.1 of Onychomys torridus. Classification (NCBI taxonomy): domain Eukaryota; kingdom Metazoa; phylum Chordata; class Mammalia; order Rodentia; family Cricetidae; genus Onychomys; species Onychomys torridus. The sequence continues at coordinate 82,789,801 of NC_050453.1, forward strand.
CAACAGCTAGACCTGAACATCACAGAATGGAAGAAACAGAAGAAAATAACCTTATCAATAACATCATGAAGAGGCTAGAGCCTTATATAGAAGAAATAAAAAATGAAGTGGAGGTACAGACAAATAAAAAGTGGGAAGAACGCTATAAAAAACTAGAGGAAAGAACAAATAAAGCAGAAGAAAACAATAAGTCCCTGAAAGAAAATCATGAAAAAACATTGACAGAGATGAGGGAAATAATCCAAGACCTGAAAGGGAAATAGAAAAAATGAAGAAGACACAAGCAAAGGGAATGCTGGAAATAGAAAATCTGAGTAAATGAACAGGAACTTCAGATGCAAATATAACCAAAAGAATGCAAGAGATGGAACAGAGGGTCTTTGATGTTGAAGATACAGTAGAAGAAATAGATTCATCAGTCAAAGAAAACACTAAAGCCAACAAAGTCATGACCCAAAATGTCCAAGTAATTCGGGACACCATGAAAAGACTAAACCTATGAATAATAGGGATAGAGGAAGGAGAAGAATATCAACTCAAAGGCACAGAAAATATATTTAACAAGATCATAGAAGAAAACTTTCCTAACTTAAAGAAGGAAATAGCTATGAAGATACAAGAAGCCTATAGAACACCAAACAGACTATGTTCCCCCAAAAGTCCCCTTGCCAAATAATAAACAACTAGAGATCAATGAAAATGAATACACCATATACCCAAACTTACAGGACACTATGGAAGCAGTGCTAAGAGGGAAATTCATAGCACTAAATGCCCACATAAAGAAGTTGGAGGAATCTCACATTAGTGACTTAACAGCACACCTGAAAGCTCTAGAATGAGTAGAAGCAAAGTCTCCTAGGATGAACAGACACCAGGAAATTATCAAATTGAGCATTGAAATCAATAAAATAGAAACAAAGAGAACAATACAAAAAATTAACGAAACAAAAAGTTGGTCTTTGAGAAAATCAACAAGATAGACAAGCCCTTATCCAAACTAAACAAAAGACAGAGAGAGAGCATCCAAATTAACAAAATCAGAAATGAAAAGGGGGACATAACAACAGACAATGAGGAAATCCAGAGAATCATCAGGTCATACCTCAAAAACCTCTACTCCACAAAACTGGAAAATCTAAAAGAAATGGATAATTTTCTGGATAGGTACCACATACCTAAGTTAAATCAAGACCAGATAAACCATTAAAATAGTCCAATAACCCCTAAGGAAATAGAATCAGTCATGAAAAGTCTCCCAACCAAAAAAAGCCCAGGACCATATGGTTTCAGTGCAGAATTCTACCAGATCTTCAAAGAAGACTTAATACCAATACTCTTTAAATTGTTCCACACAATAGAAGCGGCAAGAATATTACCAAACTCCTTCTATGAGGCTACAATTACCCTGATTCCTAAACCAAACAAAGATGCAACAAAGAAAGAGAACTATTGACTGACCTCCCTCATGGACATTGATGCAAAAATACTCAATAAAATACTGGAAAACAGACTCCAAGAACACATCAAAATAATTATCCACCATGATCAAATAGGCTTCATCCCAGGGATGCAAGGGTGGTTCAACATACGAAAGTCTGTCAATGTAATATACCATATAAACAAACTCAATTGAATACCTTGACCTGTTTGGGAGACACCCAGGCAGTGGGACCAGGACCCGTCCTTAGTGCATGAGCTGGCTGTTTGGAACCTGGGGCATATGCGGGGACATTTTGCTCAGACTAGGAGGAGGAGACTGGACCTGCCTGTACTGAATCTACCAGGTTGAGCTGAATCCCCAGGGGAATCTTTGCCCTGGAGGAGATGGGAATGACGGCGGCGGGGGGGGGGGGGGGGGAGATTAAGGGGGAAGGTGAGGGCAGGGCTGTGAGGGAGGATGGCAGGGGAACCCATGGCTGATATATATAGTTAAAACACAAATATCCGTATGAAAAAAAATAATTTAAAAAAAGATTACAGAGACTTTGAAGTTTACTAGGAAGTTTTAGTTTAAAATTAATTTTAAAGAAAATACACATACAATAAATATATACGACTATATTCTTACATTTAAATGGAACTATTTATCATGCCAAGAAACTGAAATATTTTAATAGGCTTCCTGCCATTGTGGTAAAATGAATGATGAATCAGATGCAAAGAAAGGTTCCTTAATAATTTATTGGGTCATGAGTTATGGTTTTGTTCAATTGAAAATTATTAGATAGGTTTGCCTCAGGCAAGGGATGTAGAATACAGAAAAGAAAATAGATTAAGCAAACATTCCATGGATTTAAATCATTTCAAAACTGTGTTGGGTACAGGCTCTGATGCAGTTGGCACTAATTCAGGAAACAATTTTGCATACTTATAATCACAAGGCAGGAGTTGTCAGAAGAGTTGTGTAAATGAGATATTAATACAGAATACCAGAACACTTAGCATAAGTCATTACTTTCACTCAATGCTTCCTTATGAATGAGGAGACTGAAGACATGAGGAACAAAGCTTAGGACATTTGTATTTTCATAGCATATCAAGTAGCTTATCTATCTCCCATCATTTATTTAGTCATTTAGTGGATCATATACTCAACATTTAAAATTTTTTTATAGATACTGTCCCTAGTATGTAGATAGAGTTTTCCTGCCTAGCCCAGGACAAATCTCTCTCACCCGCCAGTTCCACAGTCACTCAGACCCAACCAAGAAAGCACACAGAGACTTACATTGTTTAGAAACTGTATGGCCATGGCAGGCTTCTTGCTATCTCCTTTTCTATCTTAAATTAACCCATTTCTATTTATCTATACTTTGACACATGGCTTGTGGCTTACCAATACCTTACATCTTATCATGGCGGCAACTGGTGGTGTCTTTTTTCAGCCTTTTACTTCCCAGTATTCTCTTCTTTCTCGTCCCGCCTATACTTCCTGCCTGGCCACTGGCCAATCAGAACTTTATTTACACAGAGCAATATCCACAGCACTTCCCCTTTTCTTTTTTTTTTTTTTAAGGAAGGTTTTAACTTTAACATAGTACAATTGCATATAACAAAACAATTATCAAGCAAGAATTACAGTTACAATATTAAAGAAGATATCTTATCTATCTTACATTTGTGAGTCTAAGGTTTTATATCTAACTTATCTTTTATCATAACTGAGGAAATTATAACTATCTAGCCTTCAACCACATCAAAGACCTCAGAAGGATATATTACCTGAGAACCGGGAGAAGGATGCAAGCAACTTTCGGGAGTCTTGTAGGGTAGACAGAGACAGCTGGCAGCCTGGACAGTCACCTAATGTTCCTTTGTAAAGTTGGGGCATTTGTCTTCAGCTCACAGGGCTAGAGTCTCTTGGTCACTTCTTTCAGTGTCCTGTAGAATATCTGGCAGTTTCCTCTGCAAAGCAGGAACATGAAGGACCATTTTGTCAAGCAAAGTTCAGTGGTCACCTTTCTATGGTTCCTGCATATCCAGTCGATCAAGCAGTCCAGGCAAGAACAGTTTCTTGCCCAAATGGCTATTTTTTGCCAAGGTGAAGATAAGATATGAAGTGTCTTCAATGCCCATCCTCTTCTCTGAAGTAAATGGGTGCTGCCAGGAGCAGACATGTCTCACCGTTTAGAAAGTCTAAATTTTAAAAATGTTTTAAATGCCATATTCTGTAGACCTTTGAAGTGTTTGAAGATTACCTGTCTATCTGAAATATATCTATGTATACCTAAAAAACTCAACTAACATGGCTACAAGTATGATTACCATAGATGACTAATTATTAATCTATTTTTAATTATCCATTATAATTTTAAATGAGCTGTACAAACATAATACCTTAAACAAGAGTAGAAATATACACACAGTATAAAAAAATTAACTTTTTTGTACCAATAGACTAAAATCTATACCAATGTAAAACATTTTAAACAAGTTGTTGCTCTTTAAAAGTAAGTTCATTAATCTCCCCTTTTATCCTATTATATGTATATCATATCCCCCTTTCTTCCTTAGAAAGAGACCACATTTGTAATCAACCTGTTTTAAATAAAAATATTGTTTTTGTTTTTGTTTTTGTTTTTTTCTGTCCCACACGAGAGGGCTCTTCTGATTTGGGACACAAAAATCTCTTAACTTTTTCTTTTAGCAATATGTCTGGGTTTAGAGAAGGAGTGAGCCAATTCCATCTCCAAAGCCAGCTGGGAATTTGGGTGTAGTTTTTTTTTACTACTTCCTGCTGGAGGGGGGTGCTGTATCTTATGGGGACACAAAGAAAATTTTAGGATTATGGAGTAGTCTGTGAGGGTAAACCTCTGAGCCAGCTGCCTTGAAACCATTCTGGATGTCGGATCATCTGGGCCATGGTGTCATCGGAGACCTTCCAGGTGGTCTTGGCTGATCAAACCTGATGTATCTTAATCTGGAACAAATCCACAGCCTCTGGCTTTCTGTGGAAACAAAAGTAGAGACTCTTTTCCAAAACAACATATCCTTATATCCAAATTTTGAAGTCAAGGTACCTTTAAAATTTACATATTTGTTTAATTCAATAGCTTTTATGATCAAATCTTTTTCTGCAGTTAAAAATCCCAAAGACAACACAAACCAGATTCTCTGTGTAATATCCATCTTTGTGAGACTGAAACACTGCAGTGGCCGCTGGCTCCGCCCACCTCAGCTTCTCAACATGGCAGTGGTACAGTTTACCGCCAGCTCTGGGTCTGGAGCCATGTGTACCATCAACTATCAGAAGCAGTTCTATCTAAGCAGCGCATAGCCCAGAAACCCCCCCCCCCTTTTTTTTAACTCCAAAAGGCTAAATCCACCATGCACCAGAGCAAAGTGTCGCTTGTATACTCCTCATTCCCGCCACATGGCAGGTCAGACACACATGCCAGAAACCCGCCACAGTAGCTCAAACCGGCAGGTTGCTGCTAACTTGAGAGAGACAATTAGGAAGCTGTTTTTAGCTCTGTTTTAGAATCTTTTTTCTCAGGTTTTAGGGGAAACTCTTGCCAACACGTTTCAGTACAGTAATAATCTTATGTAGAAAGAAAGCAGAAAACACACGATGGGACTACTTAACTCAGGAGGAAAAAGAATGCAAAGAGAAAGAAAAGCCTTCCTATGATGCTGAAACAGATCCCAGTGAGGGATTAATGAACGTTCTAAAGAAAATTTATGAAGATGGAGATGATAACATGAAGTGAACCATTAATAAAGCCTGGGTGGAATCTAAAGAGAAGCAAGCCAGAGAAGACACGGAATTTTGAGACTTTTAAGTCCCTTGGGAACTGTGATGTGGAACGCTCCTGTTTCCAGTAAGGGAATGTTGTTGAACTGCACATAAAACTTGATAGATAACTATTTACACAGCCTTCTAAATAAAGACAGCAAATTCTCTATTTCTTACTGGAGGATTTGATTTAAGTAAATATGCTTATTAAACATTTCCTTCATTAGCATCATAGTCATTTTGTTTAAGAAAAGGTTTTACATTTACTGAAATGTAAAAAAGAAATCTTACATAATGAAAATGTTACTTTTGTTCTGGCTGAGAGGTAAAAAATAAAATATCTGCCTATCTAACTGACATCTCCCACTAATGTAAAAATAAAAGCAAAATTTTTGCATAAGATTCAAATTTGTACACAAACTTGCAAGGTAATGATATACCTGTTACCTGTTATTACCAGCTTAAACAATGTGTGTGCCATATGCTACCATGTATACTAATTGGTTTACTTATGAATATAAATTTAAACAAAATGCAAATGACAAAAACAGACAAACATCTTATGTTCTAAGTACTGCCATGGATCAGCTGGCTGTTTCTGTCAACTCACATTTTTTTTTGGAAGCTGCTTGCATGCATTTCCTGTTTTTATTTTTATTTTTTAGGTAGTATTATTTCCTTCTTGGGTCTCTGAGGGAGTTGAAGATCAGTTAGTTATAGTTATAATTATCTTTGTTAAGGATTTCAGAAAAACTCACTAAGAGCTGTAAGTGTATAAATTTGAAAGACGTTATAAGACAGTTCCGTTAGCAATATAAGTTAGGATAAAAAGTGAATCAGGTACATTCTGGACTTACCAAATTAGGATAGATAATGGAATTATTTTCTCTGAATTTGTCAAATACAAATGGACTAGACATTGTTTAGGTATTTATTGTTTGTATATATGGTATATAGTTATTGTACTTTTGTATATTGTTTTTCTTATATTAGTTATAACTTTTTCCTTTTTTTCTTTTTATTAAAATAGAAAAGGGGAAATATAGTGATATTTTATTTGTATTGAAATGTGGTTTTATTTGTATGTCAATAAAGTTGCCTTGAGGTCAGAGCAAGCCAGAGCAGAAGCTTAGCCAGTAGTGGGGCACGCCTTTAATCCCAGCACTTGGGAGGCAGAGCTAGGCGGATCTCTGTGTGTTCAAGGACACAGCCAGCATGGCAGACACACGCCTTTAATCTCAATACCAACCATAGAAGACCTGGAGGTCTGTACAAACAGGCAGTGATGAGGTCATGTGGCTGGGTTTACAACCAATGAGAAAACAGAACAGAAAGTCTTTAAGTAGACAGGACGCACAGAAGTAGGTCTCTTGCGGAGAGGAGAGGAAGAACAGCAGAAGCAGTGAAGGGTAAGGTTTTCCACTCTTGCTCTGACCTCGTGTTTTTTAACTCTGCAATCAGTTCTGTGTTTCTTATTTAACAAGCCAGTTACATCTACACTAGTATATTGGGAAGATTAATTTAAGTACATTACTTAATTAAATTTAAATAATTTATGCAAATTAAAAGTACTGCAGAGTATTTGTTTAACTATGCAAAGATACGTTGCATTTCTTGAATTATATAAAGATGTGCTGTAGATTTACCATTCAAGAACAAGGTACCTGATTGGTCTAATAAAAAGCTGAATCAACAATAGTGAGGGAGGAGTTATAGATGGGACTTCCAGGAAGAGAGAATAAGTAAGAGGAGAAATTCAGGCTCAAAGAAGAAAGAAAAAGAGATACCAGGGAAACATTAGGGGCCAGCCAACCAGACATGGAGGAAGCAGGAAAATAGGACATACAGAATAAACAAAAAACAACAAGAAAGGTAAAAGCCCTGGGGCAAAACACAGATGAATAAAAACAGGTTAAGTCAAGTCAAAACAGATGGTTGGGCAAGCCTAAGCAAAAGCCCAGCACTCAAAATTACTAATAAGTCTACATGTGTTTATTTGGGAGCTGGTTGGTGGCCCCACCAAAAATTCCAACCACATAAGGAAATTTAAGTAAATTGTTGTTGGTGGTCAATTGAAAAGAAGACATTTTCATGTAGTTTCATTTTATTAAATTAAACTACCTCTACAATCATTCAAAATTGTTTAAATAATATAATCAATGCATACAGATTACATTAGTAGATACAGATGAGGTTATAACCCTAATACTTAGGTAATTAGCATGGCTCAATATTTAATGAAAGCAAATATATGTTTTGCACATTTTAATAAGTCTGACATCATTTAACAACTTAGTATATACAAAGAATGTAAGTTTATTTTTTTTTACATTTTCAGTTCTTACTATTTTTCACTCAATATTACCTTTTATTTTTAATTTAAATTTAGTTTTTCTAGCATGTTTTTATTGATTATTTGGTAATTTCATATCATGTACTTAGATCACTCTCTCTTCTTATTCCTCCCTTGTCAATCTCCCCACCCTTGTGACCTCTGCCCCAACCCCCCAAACACAAAATGAGGAGAGGAAAATAACAACAACAAAAACCCAAAAAACAAAATTCCAATTTGTATTGCCCATATACTCATTGGAGAGTGTTCGATCTCCCAGTTGAAAAAAATTGAATCCTTTCCCATTCACACAACCATCAGAGACTATCTCTTTACTTTAGAGCTATACTTTAGAGTCTATATCACAATTTTAAAATTCTTTTAATTTTATTGATTCTTTGTGAATGTCACATCATGTATCCTGATCCTACTTATCTCCCTGTCCACACCCCAATCCTCCCTCTGTCCTTCCAACATTCCCCCCAAAATAAGACAAAGTAAAATTTGAAAGAAAAAACAAAAACAAAAACAAATAAAATAAAATAAAACAACACCTACAAAAAAAAAAAAGATGAATCTAGTCTTGAATGCTGTAATGTGGCCCAGTGAATCACACATAAGAGTTCTCTTTGATGGTTTTCTGTTTTGATAGCTACTTTTTCAGTGGTGGGGAGTGGGGGATAGGGGTAGGGATTGTCACTGAAGCCTTCTATGTCCAGGCTGCTGCTTACCACCCTGCCAACCCTACTGGGCATGTGCCTATATCTACCACATCCCTCTCTCACTCCAGCCACAGCCTTCAAGTTTCTAGCTCTACCACTCTCCTCAATCCTCCATCTTTCCCATCTCTATCACATATTTGTTCTTTGTTGTAGCACTGGAAACTGTAGTGTCACACAGTATATTATTTTGCCCAAAGGGCCTTACATGCAAATATTCATTACAAGGAGTCCTTGGCCTGGTACAACACTTCTGGTTTCTGATATACCATAAAGTTTGGACCATCATTGAGAATGGTCTTGGATATCCTCAATGGTTCCATGGCAGGCTGGCAAGTGGGCCTAGGATCAGTCCCATTCAGCAATGAACTCTGCTTCCACAGACCTGGCTCCTCAATGCTCCAACAGCTTATTGATGGAGCAGATGCTGGTGTGGACTAACCCAAAGCATTTGATTTGGGCTGGAATGGAGGATGAGCTGCTCAGCCTGGCTCTTAACTGCAGTACTAGGTCTCTGGTCATTCCATTCCTTGCTGCTGCAGCAGATGAACTAACTTTAAATCAAAATTTATTAAATATGTATGTATTTTGTTCTAAGCTTTGAAGATTTATCTCTGAAAGCTTCTGATGATGATATAGGTTGTTTTTCACCCTGTGAGTCCTTACATAATTTCACTATTCTTGGCACATAAAAATAAAATAGCATACACATACATGTGAACATAAGTTGCCATTTTGGTTATATTTTGTTCTCTCAAATCATGCAACCTAAATCTTTTTTAGAGTATATGTTCTGGCAGTGTTGTCCAAGAGCCATGGGTGCTTTAGCATGATATTACAATATGGCTTAAAAGAGATAGCATAAACATTCTAGTCCCTACAGGTAGGCTTTGAAAACCAGTTACTAGCTATCCCATAATTATCAGATTACAGAGGATTTTTGGTGATGTTATGGGTAGTATGTAAATTTCATAAGTGGACAGGCCAGAAGGCAACTGTTTATTTCTCCTGGACATGGCAGAGGGAACTGCAAAAAGCTGATATTTACTAAACACAAATATTATAAAAATTAATTGTATTAACTCTGATATATTTAATAATAATTCAATATATCTATTTTTCATTCATTCAAGTGTACATGGTATATTTGGTATAAGAAACTGAATGATTATCTGGGTTTGCATAACTGAAAAGAAATGCTCCAAAGTTTCTACCCTATTAGGCATTATACTATAATAAACAAAAACATTAATCAAGTTAGCTAACAAAGTTTGACTCTAGTTTGGAAAGATATTATAAAAATGTAAAACAATAAAAATGCATAGCAATCTTTGGGAAAAGAGCTTTAATTTTACAGTTTTTCATGAATTTATGAATGTCTTAGTGAATGGACATATTGAGAAAATAAGGGAAATAAGAACACAAATCTCAGCCTTTTGTAAAAGGTTCGTTTTTGTAATAGGTTAGTTTGCACACATGCATGTGTGTGTGTGCATGTGTGCGTGTGTGTGTGTGTGTGCATGTGCGTGTGCGTGTGTGTGTGTGTGTGTGTGTGTGTGTGTGTTAATTCCTCTCATACAATGCATCCTGATGGCACTTTCCCCACCCTCCACTCCTCCCAGTCTTCCCCAACCTCCTTTCTCCTCTAGATCCACTTCTCCTCCATTTCCCTTTAAACAATAGTAGGCTTCCCAGGGATGTGAACCCAAACACTGCACAACAAGTTACAATAAGACAAGGCAAAAACCCTTACATCAGCCTGGGTGAGGCAAATGGGTAGGAGGAAAAGGATCTGAAGGCCAGCAAAGGCTCAGAGAGCCCATACTCCCATTCTCAAGAGTCTGTGTTACTGTTGAAAAGTACTTCTTGCAGAAAGGATAGACATGATCAGAATTGGTGAAATATAGGCTCAGAGCAAGGTATCATCATCTAACCCTCTCATGAAAAGAAAGTCCTTTTAAGATATTTGTAGTCAATTATTTTCAGGGGGGCGTGTTTATTAGTTCCTTTTTATTTGATAAATATAATGGAACCCTAGCATGAGTTTAACAGTGAACAAATATATATTAAGTAGATGATTTTGTATAATCTTTGAAAATAATTCAAAGGTAGAGACTATGGGTAAAAGTTATTTTCCAAAAGGTAAATATACACAAAATTATCCTGTGGGATAATGTTCTTGTACACTATGAAGATTTGTCACTTGAATTGGTTTCATAAATAGGTGGGGTGACTAGACAAAGAGAATTCTGGGAAAAGGAAGAGTGGAGTCAGGAGTCACAAGCCAGATGTACAGGAAGCAAGATGAGAATGTTGGACTGAGAAAAGGTACCAAGCTACATAACTAATCATAGATAAGAATTATTGGTGAACTTAAGTGTAAGAGCTAGTTAGTAATAAGCTTGAGCTGCCTGCTAAGAATTTATGAGTAGCTGGGCAGTGGTGGCACATGCCTGTAATCCCAGCACTCAGGAGGCAGAGGCAGGCAGATCTTTGTGAGTTCAAGGCCAGCCTGGTCTACAGAGCGAGTTCCAGAAAAGGCACAAAGCTACACAGAGAGACCCTGTCTTAATAAAACCAAAAAAAAAAAATTATAAGTAATATTAGTCTCTGAGTCAATTATTTCAGGAGTGGCTGCTGGGTATTTGGGAACAGGAAGGCCTGAGAGAAACTTCTGCCTACAAAATCAATCTTGGAAATTAAGTCCACACAACATAAAAATAAATTTAAAAAAGAAAAGTGTTTGTGTTTTTATTTCATTGCTTAGAATATTTCTGATAGCCATTTGTATAGTATGAAGGACAAAGTAGCAATAATTACTCTTGATAATAACATAAAAATAATATATTTTAATATAGTTATGAATATTGATAATATATATGAATAAACTATATATATATATATATATATATATATATGACCCAATATAACAGAATCAAAGAATCAGAAAAAAACAGGGAAACACTACAGCAGACACTAAAAAATTACATTATTAGTGATTATTTATTTAAATTTTTATTCATTTTATATACCAACCACAGTTCCTCCTCCCACCCACTCTCCCACTCCCCACTGCTTTCCCCTCAACCTGCCCCTCATTCACTTCCCAGAGTGTAAGGCCTCCCATGGTGAGCTAACTAAGCTTGGTACATTAAGTTGAAGCAGGACTAAGCCCTTCCCCACTGCACCAAGGCTAAGCAAGGCATCCCACAATAAGGAATGGACTCCAAAAGCCAGCTCATGCACCAGGGAAAGATCTTTGTCCAACGGCAAGGGCCCCTCAAACAGACCAAGCAACCTAATTGTCTTCTATATGCAGAGGAACTAGTTTGGGCCCATGCAATCTCCACAGCTGTTGAATTAGAGCTCCTGAGTTCCCATGAGCTTGGCTCAGTTGTCTTTGTAGATTTCCCCATCATAACCTTGAACCCATTCCCCTTCAATCACCCTGCTCATATAATCCCTCCTAACTCTCTTCAACTGGACCCCTGCAGCTTGGCCTGATGCTTGGCCTTGGATCTCTACATCTGCTTCCATCTGTTACTGGATGATGGCTCTATGATGACAGTTACAGTTTTCACCAATCTGATTACAGGGGAAGGTCAGTTCAGGCACTCTCTCCTCTAATGCTAGTAGTCTTAGCTGGGGTCATCTTTGTGGATTCTGGGAATTACACTAGCACTGTAATGGCTCCCTCTATCAAGATATCTCTTGCTTTCTCACTATATCCCTCCCCTGGTTGAATGTCCCATTCCCTCATGTTCTCAACCCCCATTCCCTCACCTCTAACACTGCTCAAACCCAGTTTACCCAGAGATCTAATCTATTTCTCCTTTGCAGGGTAATCCATGCATCCCTCTTAGGGTCCTCCTTGTTACCTAGCTTCTCTGGAGCTCTGGGTAGTAGTCTGGTTATCCTTTGCTTTATTTACATCTAGTATGCACTTAGGAATAAGTATATAGCACTTGTCTTTCTGAGTCTGGGTTACCTCACTCAGGTTGTTTTTTTCTAGTTCCATCTATTTGCCTGTAAATTTCATGATGTCATTGATTTTACTGCTAAATTATACTCTATTTTTTATCCATTCTTTGGTTGAGGGGCACCTAGGTTGTTTCCATGTTTTGGTAATTAAGAATAATGATGCTATGAATATAGTTAATCAAGTGTCCTTTTTGTAGGATTGAGTATTCTTTGGGTATATGCCCAAGGGTGCTACCATTGGGTCTTGAGATATATTGATTCCCAATTTTCTGAGAAGTCACCACAATAATTTCCAAAGTGACTGCACAAATTTGCACTCCCACCAGCAGTGGAGGAGTGTTCCCTTTACTCCACAACCCCTCTAACATAAGCTGTCCTCAGTGTTTCTGATCTTTGTCATTCTGACAAAGTCTAAGATGGTATGTCAGAGTTATTTTGATTTATATTTTCCTGATGACTGTGGATGTTGAACAATGTTTGAAATGTTTTTTGGCCATTTGAGATTCTTCTGTTGATAATTCTCTATTCATATTTGTACCTTATTTTTAAAAATTGGATTATTTGGTATTTTGATGTCTAGTTTCTTGAGTTCTTAATGTATTTTGTCAGATGTGGGGTTGATGAAGATCTTTTCCCATGCTTTTCTGTATGTTGCTGTTTGGTCTTACTAAACATGTTGTTTGCCTTACAGAAAATTTTTAGTTTCAGGATGTCCCTTTAATTAATTCCTGCTCTCAATGTCTGTGCAACTGGTTAACAGAAGTATTTTCCGGAAGTAGTCTTCTGAGCCATTGTGTTCAAAGATATTTCCTAGTTTCTTTTCTGTAAGGTTTGGTGTAATTGGATTTATCTTGAGGTCTTTGATGCATGGCAATAGATAATGATATATTTGCATTCTTCTACATGTTGACATCCAGTTCTGCCAGTACCATTTGTTTGAGATGGTTTCTTTTTTCCATTGTACAGTTTGGGCTTTTTTTTGGGTCAAAAATCAGGTGTTTATAGGTGTGTGGTCTTTGTTAGGATCTTCAGTCTGATTCCATTGGTCCACCTGACTGTTTTTATGCCAATACTAAGCTGTTTTTATTAATATAGCTCTGTAATAGATCTTCATCAACACCACATCTGTCAAAATACATTAAGAACTCAAGCAACTAGACATCAAAATACCAAATAATCCAATTTTTAAAAATAAGGTACAAATCTGAAGTCAGGGATGATGATGTCTCCGCAAGTTCCTTTATTGTACAGGACTCTTTTAGCTCTACTGGGCTTCTTTTTTCCATATGAAGTTGAATATTATTCTTTTGAGGTCTGTGTAGAATTGTATTGGGATTTTGATGGGGATTGCATTGAATCTGTGGGTTGCATTTAGTAAGATTGCCATTTTTACTCTGTTGATCCTACCTATCCAAGAGCATTCAAAATCTTTCTGTTTTCTGATATCTTCTTCAATTTCTTTATTCAAAGACTTTAAGTTCTTATCATATAGTCATTCACTTGTTTGGTTAGAATTAAACCAGAATATTTTATGTTATTAGTATCTATTGTAAAGGGCGATAATTCTCTGATTTCCTTCTCAGCCCGTTTATCATTTGTATATAGGAGGGTTACTGATTTTTTTTTTTTTGAGCTAATCTTGTATCCCACCACATTATTTAAGGTGTTTATGAGTTGTAGAAGTTCCTTGGTAGATTTTTTTTGGGGTCACTTACATATGTGTTCATATCATCTGCAATGATGGAAGTTTGACTTCTTTCTTTTCTATTGTAACCCCTTGATTTTCTTGTCTTATTACTCTAGCTGGAACTTTGAGTGCTACATTGCATAGATATGAACAGAATGAACAGCCTTGTTTTGTTCCTGATTTTAATAGAATTCCTTTGAGTTTCTCTCCATTAAATTGCTGTTGACTGTCAGATTGCTGTAAATTGCCTTTATTATGTTTAAGTATTTTTCTTGTATTCTTGATCTCTCTAAGACCTTAATCATGAAGGGTTTTTGGATTTTGTTGAAGGCCTTTTCAGCATCTAATGAGATGATCATATGTTTTTTTTTTCTTTCAGTTTTTTATATGGTGGATTACATTGACAGATGTACATTTCTTATGCTGATCCATCCCTACATGTCTGGGATGAAGCCTACTTGATCATGGTGGATGATTTATTTGATCATTCTTGGGTTGAGTTTGCCAGTATTTTATTATTTTTTTCACTCATTGAAACTTTGAAAATCTATATTACATTAATGTAGAAAAGTTAACAGAAATGGACAACTTTCTAGATTTGTTCAAACCAAGTTAAAACAAGAAGTCATCAGTACCTTGAACAGACAATAAATATGTAAATCACTTCCGATTTAAAAGTCCCCATGATCAAGAGGATTGATAGTAAAATTCTTCCAGAGTTTTAAAACACTATAACAAAACTTATTAAATTATTAAATTAAAATGGAGACAGAAGGAATATATCCAGTAATCTCCTACAAAATTAATATTACTGTAAGTAAGACACATCAGTAAAATAAAATGAAGATCCAATATCTTTGGTGAATATAAATGTAAAATGGTAGCTGAAGAGAGTGAGGAGCATCTGAAAGGAGCTGGGTGATGAGAAGATTCAAAATATGTTGCATGGAAATATTTTTCTGAAAAAAATTATCAGTACAATTTTTGCAAATTTTTTTTGCAAATAGACTTTTATCAAACATATTCAAATTAGCTTTATCCTGGAGAGGCAGAAATATTGTTAAACATAAATAAATTTGATAAGTCACATGAACAGAGTTAAGGTCACACAATGCTCATTCTTAATATGTGCTCATGTAGCACATCTACCATTATTGCTTGTCTTTACAAAACATGTTTACAGTGGATGTTCCTGATCCGCTGTGTGAGAAGTATGAATGAAGTTTATAGTTTACTCAGTGCCTTGAAATTGGACATAGGACAAACAAATGTTTATTTACATATATACAAGTCACTGTAATCAGCATTATGGGGTTTAAAATTTATGTCTCATTCTGGAAAAGACAATTGATAAGAATATCTACTGCGGGGGAATGTCTTTCTGTATGCTGTAAATATTCGTTAATAAATAACTCTCTGGCCCATGGCAAGTCAGATTATAGACAGGCAGGAAATCCAAGGAGAGTGGGACAGGAAAAAAGAAAGGCAGAGTCTAAGGAGACAATGCCAGCATCACCAGGAGAGGTAAGATGTGAAAGTGTTGGTAAGCCACTGCCACATGGCAACTTACAGATAAATAGAAATGGGTTAAGTTATAAGAGCTAGCTAGCAAGAAGCCTGCCATAGGCCATATAGTCTGTAAATAATATAAGCTTCTGTTTATTAACTTGGCTCCAAGTGACTGCAGGACTGTAAGTGAGAGAAATTTGTCTGGGTTGCAGGGGCCAGGCAGGACCTGAGAAAATTTCAACTACAATCAACATGTAAGTATGTAGAAAAGTACATAATTAGATACATCAAAGAATAGATTGACTTATATTAAATGAAGATATAATACTCAAGAGCTGTGCTTTATTGTATTTTCTAGAAGAATGTACTTTGTAGATATCATCACAAATGTTCTAATATTCTTGTTAAATTGTTACTAAAACCCATGCACAGTAAATTGAGAATGTACTTAGTTATTTTGCAATTACTATCAGGGGCAATTTTTTAACTGTGTGTTTAGAGTAAGAAAATTACTAGATAGAGGTGTTTAATGTTCAATTCAATTAAACTTCAGTACTGTATATATCAACTAATATCATATAGTTGTATGTTGGACCCAATGGAAGTATCAGACCAACTTGATTTCTTGATTTCAACTATAACATAATTAAAATTAGAAACAAAAATCAAAGTAACCCATTCATAAACTTAAAATATGCATAAACACACACACACATACACAGTCCCCAAAAGATTTAAAAGACATATGGGATTTCACATAATAAATTGATATTTAAAATTAATAATAAAGAACAGCTCTTCATTTAAGTCATTGTAGTTAACCAAATTTAAGATATTTTTTGATCATTTGAGAAAGATGTCAATGGATAGCACACTGAATTTCATTTAAGACTATACTTTTCAACTCTAAATAAAACATAAATATATTGTCTATTTTGGTTCATCAGGTTATTCTGGAAATAGTCATGAGATAGATCCTTTCTGTGAATTTTTCTCTTTGCTCTTTTCATAAAAAATGAAATATAGAGGAGAGGAGCTCATAGTAGGGTGTTCATTCAGCTGCTAGGTTGTTCTGAAAAAAGACACAAAACCATTGGGGGAGCATCACAGATATGTGTCAATATATTCTATGTGATGAAAGCCTTTTAGCAAGGTACTAAGTAAGGCTGTCAATAAGTGCTTCAATGTCTTAGTCATATTTTTAGTTATCTGCCAAATGATTACTGGCAAGAACATATCAATCTTACTGTAAGTGAGTTTTAGTTTATATTTTTCAAAATGCAAATTATTTACATGATATTTATCATAAATTTCTGTAATATATCCAAAGTTAGAAATGTCAGGAATGAAAATATGCCTTAGATATAAGAGATGAGAATTATTTTCAATAAAACATTCATATTCTCAATTTGCTTTCTTTTGTCATATACCAGAAAAAATATTCAAAAATATCAGCGTACATAATTCTAAAATGTTTGAAAAAGTAGTGAACTATTTATAAGCTAACTTAAAACTAACCACATACATATATTATCTATCGATCTATCTGTCTATCTATCTACCTACCTATCTATCATCTATCTATCTATCTATCTATCTACCTACCTATCTATCATCTATCTATCTATCTATCTATCTATCTATCTTTACATCTATTATCTCTTTCTCTAACAAACTATAACATTTCTACCTATCTATCATCTCTTTATATATCTGTCTATCTTATTTATCTACCTAACTAGCTATCTGGCTATCATCTATCATTTATCTGTCTATCTATTTAAATACATACACACACGAAGCTTCTTCCAAGAGTAATAGACTAACACAAATGCTAGGACTAGGCATGGAAATATCTTCTTATAGTTGTTGGCAAGGTGGTCCAAAGAACTCCACAAACAATATAGGATATTGCCATTGTCTTTGGTTGCCATTTACAGTTAAGATAACACCAAATTTTTGAAGACACCAATACCTTTGAATATAGAACTTGAAGGCATTGAGGTGTAATTACCTGGAAGCCACCACCATGAAAACCAATTATGAGTTATAGCCCCACCCTTTATGAAAGAAGCTTTCATATAATTCTTGAAAAAAGTTTTCATACAATATATTCTGATGAAAAAAGTATACTTCAGATAGCAAAGAAGATATGGAATCTTAATTATTGTCTTGCTAAATGTTTTAAAATACAGGAAATTAATGTAATGTTTTATACAACTTATTTTTAAATGTTGTTACAAATGTACTAATTCTGGTGTTTAAAGGTAAAGGTCAGGGGCATTTTTATGAAATTAATTTTCAAAATTTTATATACACAGAAACTTCTTTCACTGAAGAAAATCTGTAGGGTTCACAGTACAAAGGTAGTACCTGCTGCAGTCTCACCTCACATACCATTGTGATGGTCAGACCATCATTTAGAAAGTTCTACAACCTTCTGAAGTACAGTAAGAGATTTAGTGATTTGAGCTGACAAAACTTTATAACCTACTAATGTATCTCCTACAAAATTAAAAACCAAAGTTATATAGGTAGATTATGATTGAGATGTTAAGACATCTACATCATTATATATACACCCTGAGAAATACCCTGGTTCTGTTTATGTTTTTACATCAATATGCATATCTAAGAATCAAGGTGTACTTCAGAATCACAGTAAGTCAATTTATCCATTTATTGTAAGAAAGACAACTGTTCTAGAAGTCTAAAAAAAATCTCTTGTTTTAAAACAACTCCAAAGTGTTAATTCTAGGTTTGGGTTTTAGATTTCCTTGACTTATGGAAAGTCAATTTATGAAACCATAGACTAGAAATTTAATTTGTTACAACTATACATCCTAGAAATACATTTAACATTAGTGAATTATAGGCTAATATATATTTCAACCATGAAATTAGTGGGAGTGTTCATTCATATTTTAATTTTAACTTTAAACAGGTAACTATTTACTTATTTATTTAACAATTAAATGAGACTGATAATAAATGTCTTCATTTAAACTTAAATACTAATTCATACAAAGGAATTAAAACTAATGACTTTTAATTTCTTTTCTGGATCTACTGCAAATTTAGTTGATCTATCTGTCTTACTATCTTGAATCAGAAGCATTAATTCTCTGTAAAGGAATTCTTCATTAAGAGTAAAAACTCTTATATTTTTGGTTGTGAGTCTAGCCTTTAAAGGCTGAGCCATTGCTTGCTGGGTGGTGGTTGTGCACACCTTTAATCCCAGCACTTGGGAGGCAGATCCAGGTGGATCTCTGTGATTTCAAGGCCAGCCTGGTCTACCAAGTGAGTTCTAGGAAAGGCACAAAGCTACACAGAGAAACAAACAAAAAAAAATATTGCGTAGTCAATATTTTAAAAAATGTCATGCTTGCTTTTCAATAAGTAAGACTGTGATAGGCAGTAGAAATCATACTAGTATCAAGTGATATTTTAGGAAACTGTTAACATTGCAGCTTGGTATAGACATTTCTGTACACTATTATTTTAACTTCTTGAGTTTGAGGCAATTATTTGTTCCCTTCTAACAATTTAAACTAATCAAGCTCTACTCTATTTTATTTGCAAGTTTGCATTTCTAGTATAAAATAAATTCTATTGTTTTGGGTATAAATGAATCTCCCTGAAAATATACAATAAATTTTTTATATAACCACTTCATTTATTCTGTCTAAGGTCTTAAAAATTAATTACATGTTAGCACGTCATGTCTCCAAGTCCTTTTGGGAGTGTCACTTTCTGACTAGAGTCTTTTAAACCATGATGATGCTTAGTCCCATTTACTCATAATGAGTATCCAGGAATAGATTCCTCCTTCATTTCTATAGACCTTGCTAACCAATTATAATAAAAAAAAGACAGGAACCCTGTTAGAATTTGTGAACCAAAACTTGGCTCAGCCATTCTATCAGATATTTTATGAAATTATCATTGTATTGGAATCACATGGGAAGGATGAACATTCGAATTTACAGTATGGAAAGTTCAGGTTGTTTCATCAATGAGAGGAAGTCTGCTTCTTAAACTAAGAAAACCATATGGATTTCATTCAATAATTTAAAAAACAAAGCATTTTCCCTGCTAATTTTTGAAGAATAATTCTTTCCTCATCAATTATTATTACTGTTGATGTAAAATATATTGGCAGAGTAATGTTTCAAATTTAGTCATAATTTAATCAATATTTCAGAAGCTTTGATTGATTTTGCCTAGTTGTCTGACGATTCATACAGATTGTATAATTATTACAATATAATTGTTAAGTACCATTTATAAACAATATATTTATTTTATAATATCTACTCATCTACTTCATTATTATTGGAAGTAGGCAAAAGTGAAAGTACAATATAGAGAAAATAACACAAACATATCATGTTAATCCTAGGATATTGAACGAACTAATTAAAATAAATATGGGATGAAAGGATTTCTGAATTCTTTAAGGAACTCAATGCTGATGTATAGGGCCCTGTACTTGACTTTTGTTCCCAGCACCTGCCACATTTCACCTCACAACCACCTGTCACTCTAGTTAATGACTCCTTTCTGGACTCCATAGTCATCTCTACATAAATAAAACACACACACACACACACACACACACACACACACACGCACGCACGCACACATGCACACACATGAAAATACATATATAACTAAAAATATAAAAAGCCTTAAAAAGTAAACTAACTCTTAAGGGTTTCACTCAACAATCTTTCAAAGCAGGAAATTGTATTCACTTTTAATGCTTCTAGAATAAAATGTTTATTAACAATACTTTTGATTATATGGTAATCCAAAATGAATAACTTTCTTGAGTTTCATCCATGATGTTATTTGCAGACAAACAAATCCAAGACTAGATTGTACACAAAAAATTCTAAGGAGTAAACTGAGCATCCTTAAATCTCTTGGTCAAGTGGAGTGACCAGTTATTTCTTTACTTTCCTACCACATTCCATCCAGAAAATCTATTTGAACTAATGTGAAAGTTCTGTCCCATTAAAAATAGACAAGAATTATTAGATATTAGCATTTAGGACCACATTGCAAAGTTAGATTTATTTATTTATTCATTTATTTATTTATTTTTCTATCTATCTATCTATTTATTTATTTATTATTATGTGTTTTAATTTTATACATCAGCCATGGTTCCCCTGTCCTCCCCCCTCATGCCTGCCCCCCCCCCCGTCTCCCCAGTCCCTCCCCTCCATTCCCATGTCCTCCAGGACCAAGACACCCCTGGGGACTCATTTAACCCTGGTGGATTCAGTACAGGCAGGTCCAGTCCCCTCCTTCCAGGCTGAGCATGTGTCAATGTGTAAGCCCAAGGTTCCAAACAGCCAGCTCATTCACCAAGGACAGTTTCTGGTCCCACAGCCTGGGAGCCTCCCAAACAGATCAAGCTATTCAGTTGTCTCACTTATCCAGAGGGCCTGATCCAGCTGGGGGCTCCACAGCCTTTGGTTCATAATTTAAGTGCTTCCATTCAATTGGCTATTTGTTCCTGTACTTTTTGCAATCTTGGATTCAACAATTTACACTCTTGCAGTCCCTCCTCCTTCTCGACAGTTGGACACCTGGAGCTTCACCTGGGGCCTGGCTGAAGATCTCTGCATCCACTTCCATCATTTATTGGATGAGAGTTCCAAGACCACTGCAAGGGTATTTAGTCATCTGATAACCAGACTAGGTCAGATCAGGCTTTCTCTTGACCATTGCCAGCAGTCTACAGAGGATATATCATTGTGGATTTCAGGGGACCTCTCCAGCACTCTGCCTATTCCTGTTCTCATGTGGTCTTCATTTATCATGGTCTGTTATTCCTCGTTCTCCCTTTCTGTTCTTGATCCAGCTGGGATCTCCTGCTCCCCTAAGCTTTCTTTCCCTCAAATCTTGCCCTTCATTACTCCCTCTGTCGTCTATGTTGTTCATGTAGATCTCATCCATTTCTCTGTCATTGGGTGATCCCTGGGTCTTTCCTAGGATCCTGTTTTCTAGGTAGCCTCCCTGGAGTTGTGTATCAGTCTAGTCATCTTTGTTTTACATCTAGTATCCTCCTATGAGTGAGTACATACCATGTTTGTCCTTCTGAGTCTGGGTTATCTCACTCAGGATGATTTTTTCTAGATCCATCCATTTGCCTGCAAACCTCATGATCTCATTTTTTTTCTCTACTAAGTAGTACTCCATTGTGTATATGTATCACATTTTCTGTATCCATTCTTCAGTTGAAGTGCATCTAGGTTGTTTCCAGGTTCTGGCTATTACAAACAATGCTGATATGATCATAGCTGAGCAAATGCTGTTGTAGTATTATTGAGTATTCCTTGGATATATGCCCAAGAGTGCTACAGCTGTGTCTTGTGGGAGATGGATTCCCAATTTTCTAAGGAAGCACCATATTGATTTCCAAAGTGGCTGTACAAGCTTGCATTCCTACCAGCAGTGGAGGAGAGTTCCCCTTGCTCCACATCCTCTCCAGCATAAGCTGTCTTCTGTGTTCAAACTTAGATTTATTACTTTGTACATTGAGCCCCTCTTCTTAGTTCCTCTGTGTTAAAAATGGTATAAGTATACAACCCCTATTTTTATGGGGTTGTATGTTCTAATCCAATTATCATAGAAAATTTCTTAGAACTCAATCTCATGCATAAACATGATCTTTAGCTAGTACTGTGCAGATTTAATAATATAGTTCAAGACAATTTCAAATTTAAGCTATCCCTGAGGTCAGTTTTCATTTCTCTTTGCTGAAGTTAGTATAGAAATAATGTATCAATCTATTACACATTTTGTATACAATTCAATATTCTCTATGATAATGGAAAAACATGCATTAAAGAAATTAAAACCTTTAGGACATTTTATTTTCTAGGTCTTAGTGTTTTTCATAAAGTACTAGAAATTTGGTTGAACATTCTTGTGAGGTTTGAGTCCTTTTTGTAACTATAACATCCTGACATTTGGTCATATAACTTTTATCAAGTCTAATTTTTTTTTTCTCATACACAGACACTCTCAAACTATCCAATGCAAATTGACAGCAAAGTGGTTAAAGACTTTTACTTGATGTTTTTGATAGTTTTGCTCTTCTTGTTATTAATTCAAGGTTTTCTTTCTCTCGAAACATATCATGCTCAGGTGGAAATAACAAGAGTTCAGGGAAATCTGATTATCTTTTTGTAATCCTGACTACCCATCCACAAACACCATTTCACAAAAACCCTGCTGAGTCTTTTAGTACAATTTGTACTTCTCTGTATTCTTTGTTTATATAATTCTGTTACTATCATATTCTCTTAACTTTTCAAACACATTATATTTCAGTTTCTTGCATTGCAGATTTTATACTACAATTTCTGTAATGAAGTTTATAACAGGTATTTGCTAAAATACATTCAGCTTTCTATATAAATTCTATTAAATATATTCTCATTTTTAAAGGCAGAATACATCCTGTTCAACCAAGTACATATGCTAGTATCTTTCTTTTGATTTTTTAATGGTACGATAACAAGTGCAACAGTTGTCATGGGTTAGCAAGAGCATCTAGAGGTATTACATATTATCCCTGGGTTTGCTTTGTTTTTAGGCAAGATTGATGACTCAGATAGAGTGTGCTGATTCAACCAGGGAGTGAAATAGTCATGATTCATGACCAGTACCAACTGACCTTGGATAATAATAAAATAACAAAGACACAATGCAAGCTAATTATACTGCTAAACCAATGGAATCTTTTAATCCAAATCCCATATTCTCTATTTCACTTCTGAAACATACTCACCATTAACTGTGTTAATAGAATCTCAAAATCATTCTGACCTACACATTCATAACATTAAAAATTATTCTTCACTCATTTCTTTTATGACACTAACTAGATAAGCTTCTGGCTTTTCCCAAAATAGCATTTTTTAATAGTTACAATATCTAGTTTACTTATAGTTGGCAAAATTAAAGAAAATACTTTATCCTATCCTATCCTATTTTGGGAGTCTAAAGTTTTATATCTATTTTACCTTTTATCATAACTAAGTAAAACTATAATTATAACTATTTAGTCTTCAACTCCACCAAAGAACCCAAAATAACATAATATATTTCTGATTACCTGAGTAATCAGAAAGTGCATTGTAAGCAACTTCCAAAATTCAAGGATAACAGGACAGAGACATCTGGCTTCCTGGACAGTCACCAAAAGTACCTCTGCAATGCTGAAGCATTCATCTTCAGCCTACAAGCCCTGCATTTCTGGAAGACATTTTAGTGAAGCAAGAAATGGAAAAGTTCATCAGTTGCTTTTCTATGTGCCTTACAGAATGTCTGACAGTTTATTCTGTGTAGCAGGAACCTGAAGCTCAATCTTTCCTTGATTTATCAAAGCTCAGTTGTCACTTTCCTATGGGTACTAAATATAAGTCCCATTTATATAACATATTGTCAAGCAGTCCTGGCAAGGATACTTTCTAGGCCAAATGGTGAGCCTTTTCCATATTATTATTATTATTTTGTTTTACACATTAATTAACTTATTTTTTATATATTTTATTTTATAATTAATTTAATTTTGCATATCAGCCACGGATTCCCCTTTCCTCCCTCCTCCCATGCCCCACCATTCCCCCCAACTCACCCCCCCTTCCAACCTCCTCCAAGGCAAGGACTCCCCTTGGGGATTCAGCTCAGCCAGGTAGATTCAGTTGAGGCAGGTCCAGTCCCCTATCCCCAACACCAAGTCCTGAGCAAAATGTCTCAGCATAGGCCCTAGGTTCCAAAAAGCCAGGTCATGCAATAAGGGCAGGTCCAGGTTCCACTGCCTGGGGGCCTTCTAAATAGTTCAAGCTAATCAAGCTAATTGTCTCAGTTTTCCAGAGGGTCTGATCCAGTTCCTTGGGGGCTCCTCAACTATTGGTTCACAGTTCATGTGTTTCCACTTGTTTGGCTATTTGTTCCTGTGTTTTTTCCAATCATGGTCTCAATATCTATTGCTATTATAATCCTTCCTCTCTCACGTTGATTGGACTCCTGGATTTCTACCTGGGGCTTGGCCTTGGAAATCTGCCCGTGCTTCCACCAGTCATGGGATGAGAGTTCTATAATGAGAGTTACAGTGTTTGTTCGGCTATCCAATTACCAGTGTAGGTAAGCTAGTGCTTAATCTTGACCATTGCCAGCAGTCTAATTTGGAGGTATCTTTGTGGATTTCTGGAGACCTCTCTAGCAATTTGCCTCTTCCTATTCCCATGGAGTCTTCATTTATCATGCTATTTCTTTCCTTGTTCTCCCACTCTTTTCCTGATCCAGCAGGGACCTCCCACTCCCCTAAGCTCTCTTTCCCCTGACTCTTGCCCTCCATTAACCACATCTCTCACATTCAGTTTGCTTATGTAGCTATCATCCATTTCTTTGTCTTTGAGTGATCCCTGTCTCTTTCTTAGGTTACTCTGTACTAGATAGCCTCCCTGGAGTTGAGTTGCATTCTGGTTACACATTGCTTTAAATCTAGTCTCCAATTATGAGTGAGTACATACCATGTTTGTCTTTCTGAGTCTGAGTTACCTCACTCAGGATGATTTTTCCTAGTTCCATCCCTTTGCTTGCAAACCTCATGATGTCATTGTTTTCTCTTCTGAGTAGCACTTCATTGTGTATAAGTACCACATTTTATTTATCCATTCTTCAGTTGAGGGCATCTCAGTGGTTTCCAGGTTCTGGCTATTACAAACAATGCTGATATGAACATTGTTGAGCATGAGTCCTTGCTGTATGATTGAGCATTCCTTGGGTATATGCCCAAGAGTGGAATAGCTGGGTCATGGGAGAGATTGATTCCCAATTGATTCCAATTGATTCCCATATTGATTTCCAAAGTGGCTTTACAAGCTTGCATTACCACCATCAGTGGAGGAGAGTTCCCCTTGTTCCACATCCTCTCCAGCATAAGCTGTCTTCAGTGTTGTTGATCTTAGCCATTCTGACAGGTGTAAGGTAGTATCTCAGAGTCATTTTGATTTGCCTTTCCCTGATAATTAGGGATGTTGAGTAATTCCTTAAATGTCCTTTAGCCATTTGAGCATCCTCTGTTGAGAATTCTCCATTTAGTTCTTTTTTTTTTAAACGACCACATTTTGTTTATTCATTCATTGGTTGATAGATATTTGCATTGTTTCTAATTTTTAGCTATTAGGACTTAACAAATTTTAAGTTGTCTTAAATTCTTGGGTCATACAGTAACTCTGTTTAATCATTTGAAGAACTCTCCACCAGTCACTTTGGAAATCAATATGGTGCTTCCTTAGAAAATTGGGAATCCATCTCCCCCAAGACCCAGCTATACCACTCTTGGGCATATACCCAAGGTATGCTTAATCATACCATAAGAGCATTTGCTCAGCTATGTTCATATCAGCATTGTTTGTAATAGCCAGAACCTGGAAAAAATGGAGATGCTCTTCAACTGAGAATGGATAAATAAATGTGGTACTTATACACAATGGAGTACTACTCAGCAAAAAAACCAATGACATCATGAAGTTTGCAGGGAAATGGATAGATCTAGGAAAAATCATCCTGAGTGAGGTAAACCAGACAAACATGGTATGTGCTCACTCATAGGAGGATACTAGATGTAAAACAAAGATGACTAGACTGCTACTCACAACTCCAGGGAGGCTACCTAGAAAACAGGACCCTAAGAAAGACACAGGGATCACTCAACAACAGATAAAAGGATGAGATCTACATGAACAACGTGGACATGAGTGGGGGTATTGAAGGACAAGTTTTGAGGGAAAGAAAGCTTAGGGGAACAGGAGATCCCAGCTGGATCAAGAACAGAAAGGGAGAACAAGGAATAAGAGACCATGATAAATGAAGACCACATGAGAACAGGAAGAATGTTACAGAGGTCCCTAGAAATCCACTATGATACCTCCACTGTAGACTACTGGCAATGGCCGAGAGAAAGCCTGAACTGACCTAGTCTGGTGATTATGGCTAAACACCTTAACTGTCTGTCATGCTAGAACTCTCATCCAATAACTGATGGAAGTGGATTCAGAGATCTTGGCCCAGGTCCCAGATGGAGCTCCAGGAGTCCCATTGGTGAGGAAACGGAGGGATTGTATGAGTCAGAATTGTTGAGACCAAGATTGGAAAAAGCACAGTGACAAAAAACCAAACTAATGGAAACACACGGCTTATGAACCAAAAGCTGTGGAGGCCCCAACTGGATCAGGCCTCTGGATAAGTGAGACAATTGAATAGCTTGAACTGTTTGGGAGATACACAGGTAGTGGGACAGGGACCTGTCCTCAGTTCATGAGCTGGCTGTTTGAAACCTGGGGCTTATGTGGGGACACTTTGCTCAGCCTGGAAGGAGGGGACTGGACTTGCCTGTCTGGAATCTACCAGGTTGAGCTGAATCACCAGGGGAGTCTGCTCTGTTTAGTTCTATAGCCCATTTATTAATTGGACTGTTGGGCATTTTGATGTCTAATTTCTTGAGTTCTTTATATATTCTGGATATCAGCCCTTTATCTGATGTGGGGTCGATGAACAACTTTTCCCATTCTGTAGGCTGTCACTTTGTCTTGTTGACTGTGTCCTTTGGTCTACAAAAGCTTCTCAGTTTCAACAGGTTCCATTGATTGATTGCTTCTCTCAGTGTCTGTGCTACTGGTGTTATATTTAGGAAGTGATTTCCTATGCCAATGTGTTCAAGACTACTTCCTACTTTCTATTCTATCAGGTTCAGTGTAACTGGATTTATGTTGAAGTCTTTGATCTACTTGGACCTAAGTTTTGTGAACAGTGACAGATACGGATCTATTTGCAGCCTTCTACACATTGACATCCAGTTATGCCAGCACCATTTGTTGAAGATGCTTTCTTTTTTCCATTGTACAGTTTTGGCTTCTTTGTCAAAAACTTTATGTTCATAGGTATGTGGATTAATGTCAGTGTCTTCAATTAAATTCCACATGTCAGTGTTTATGCTAATACCAAGCTGTTTTTATTATTGTAGCTCTATAGTAGAGCTTGAGGTCAGGGATTGTGATGCCTACAGAGGTTGTTTTATTGTGCAGGATTCTTTTGGCTATCCTGTTTTTTTTTTTCCATATGAAGTTGAGTATTATTCTTTCCAGGTCTGTGAAGAATTGTGTTGGGATTTTGATGGGTATTGCATTGAATCTGAAGATTGCTTTTTGTAAGATGGCCATTTTTACTATGTTAATCCTGCCTATCCTATCCATGAGCATGGGAGAACTTTCCATTTTCTGACATCTTCTTCAATTTCTTTTTTTCAGGGACTTTAAGTTCTTGTAAAGCAGCTCCTTTGCTTGCTTAGTTAGAGTAATGCCAAGTTATTTTATATCATTTGTGGCTAGTGTAAAGTATGATGTTCCTCTGATTTCCTTCTCAGCCTATTTGTCAATTGTACATCAGGAGGGCTACTAATTTTTTGAGTTAATCTTGTATCCTGCTACATTGCTGATAGTGTTTATAAGATGTAGGAGTACCTTGGTTGAATGTTTTGGGTCACTTATATATATGATCATGTCATTGGCAAATGGTGAAAACTTGACTTCTTCCTTTCCAATTTGTATCCCCTTGATCTACTTATGTTGCCTTATTGCTCTAGCTAGAACTTCAAGTACTATATTGAATAAGTATGGGGAGAGGGGACAGCCTTGTGTTGTTCCTGATTTTAGTGGACTTTCTTTGAATTTCTCTCCATTTACTTTGATGTTGGCTGTTGGCTTGCTGTAAATTGCCTTTATTATGTTTAAGAATTTTGCCTGTATTCCTGATTTCTCCAAGATGTTTATCATGAAGGGGTGTTGGATTTTTTCAAATGCCTTTTCAGTATCTATTGAGATGATCATGTGTTTTTTTTCTTTCAGTTTGTTTATGTGGTGTATTACATTGACAGAACAATTTAAAAAGTATTGCTCTTATGTCTTCTTTGAAGATCTGGTAGAATTCTGAGCTGAAACCATCTGGTCCTGGGCTTATTTTGGTTGAGAGACTATTAATGCCTGATTCTATTTCTTTAAGGTTATTGATCTATTTAAATAGTTTATCTGGTCTTGATTTAACTTAGTTATGTGGCACATATCCTGAAAATTATCCATTTATTTTAGATCTTCCAGTTTTGTGGAGTAGAGGTTTTTGAATATGACCTGATTATTCTCTGGATTTCCTCACTGTTAATTTTTATGTCTCCCTTTTTCATTTCTGATTTTATTAGTTTGGATGCTCTCTCTCTGCCTTTTGGTTAGTTTGGATTAGGGCTTGTTTATATTGTTGATTTTTCTCAAAGAACCAACTTTTTGTTTCATTAATTTTTTGTATTGTTCTCTTTGTTTCTAATATTTTTATTTCTGCTCTCAATTTGATTATTTCCTGGCTTCTATTCCTCCTGAGTAACTTTGTTTCTTCTTGTTGTAGAGCTTTTGAGTATGCTGTTAAGTCACTAGTGTGAGATTTCTCCAACTTTTTTATTTGGGCATTTAGTGCTATGAATTTCAGTCTTAGCACTCCTTTCATTGTGTCCCATAAGTTTGGGTATGTGGTATATTCATTTTCAATGGTCTCTTGGAAATCATCAATTTTTTTTCTTATTTCTTCCTTGAACCATTTGTGATTCAGTTGAGCTTTATTAATTTTCCATGAGATTGTAGGTTTTCTATAATTTTTGTTGTTATTGAAATCTAACTTTGAACCATGGTGGTCTGATAGCACACAGGAGGTCATACCAATTTTTTTTGTGTATCTTTTGAGATTTGCTTTATGGCCAAGTATGTTGTTAATTTTATAGAAGGTTCCATTGTGTGCTGAGAAGAAGGTATATTCTTTTTTGTTCAGATGGAATGTTCTGTAGATATTTATTAAGTCCATTTGAGTCATAACATCAGTTAAGACCTTAATTTTTCTGATAAGTTTCTATTTAACATATCTGTCCAGTGGTGTGAATGGGGTGTTGAAGTCTTCCAGTATTAATGTGTGGTTTCATATGTGATTTAAGCTTTAGTGATATTTCTTTTACATATGTGGGTGCCCTTGTGTTTGGGGCATAAATGTTCAGAATTGAAACTTCATTTTGGTGGATCTTTCCCATGACGAGTATGTAATGTCCTTCTTGATTTCTTTTGATTGATTTTAGTTTGAAGTCTATTTCAATGGATATTAGTATGGCTACACCAGATGCTCCTTAAGACTATTTTATTAGAAAGACTTTTCCCAGACTTTTTTTCTTAGGTTGTGTGCATCTTTGAATTGAGAGGCATGTTTCTTGTATGCAACAGAAAGATGTCCTGCTTTTGTATCCATTCAGTTAGCCTGTGTCTTTTTATAGATGAATTAATTCCACTGATATTAAGGCATATTAATGACCAGTGATTGTTCATTCTGTTTATCTTTCAATGGTAGTATTTGTGTACATCTCTTCTTTGGAGTTTACTGCTGTGGAATTATCTATTGCCTGTGTTTTTGTAAGTATATCTGACTTCCTTAGGTTGGAATTTTTCTTCTAATGATTTCTATGGATAAGTATTGTTTAAATCTGGTTTTGTCTTGGAATTACTTGCTCACTCTTTCTTTGATGATTGGAAATTTTGCTGGGTATATTAGTCTAGGCTGGCATCCATGGTCTCTTAGTGTCTGCATTATATCTGTCCAGGTCCTTCTGTCTTTCAAAGTCTCCATTGAGAAATCGGGTGTTATTCTGATGGGTTTGCCTTTATAAGTCACTTGGCTTTTTTCCTTTGCTGCCCTTAATATTCTTTCTTTATTCTGTACATTTAGTTGTATAATTATTATGTGGCTAGGGGACTTTTTTGGGTGTCTAGTCTGTTTGGTGTTCTATAGACTTCTTGTATCTTCATTGGAATTCCCTTCATTTAGTTGGGAAAGTTTTCTTCTATGATCATATTGTATATATTTTCTGTGCCTTTGAGTTGGTATTCTTCTCCTTCCTGTATCCCTATTATTCTTAGGTTTGGTCTTTTCATGGTGTCCCAGATTTCTTGGACATTTTGTTCTATGAGTTTTTGGCTTTGGTATTTTCTTTGACTGACAAATCCATTTCCTCTACTTTATTCTCTACACCAGAGATCGTCTCTTCCATCTCTTGTATTCTGTTGATTCCTTGCATCTGTGTTTCCTGTTCATTTATTCAAATTTTCTTTTACAGCATTCCCTCTGTTTGTGTCTTCTTCATTGTTTCTATTTCCCTTTTCAGGTCTTGAACTGTTTCCCTCACCTGTTTAATTGCCTTTTCATTTAGGGATTTATTGCTTTCTTCCACTTTTTTATTTGTTTTTTCCTCTAGTTCTTTATAGATTTCTTCCCACTTTTTGTCTGACTTTTTCTCATTTTCTTTATTGATTTTCCCCACTTTTTTGTTCATCTTTTCCTCAATTTCACTTTTCACTTTTTCTTTAAGGCCTCTAGCATCTTCATGATGCCATTCTTTTTTTTTTTTTTTTAGCCGAGGACCAAACCCAGGGCCTTGCACTTGCTAGGCAAGCGCTCTAACACTAAGCTAAATCCCTGACCTATGATGTCATTCTTAAGGTTGCATTCTTCTGCTTCTTCCACCTTGTGATGTTCAGGTCTTCCTGTTGGAGGAGGGCTACGTTCTGGTAATGCTGTATTGCTCTTTATGTTGTTGTATGTACTTCTGCCTTGACATCTGCCCATTTCCTCCTCTAATGGGTATAAGAGATGCCAATGTCTGAGCGAGTTGCTATTGGTCCACTCTGTGCTTGTTGTGTCTGTGTCTCAGGGGGGCCCTTTTGGGTCTAATCTTAGCTCTTGGTCTGATTGGAGCAGGCAGCTTCTGTGTCTCAGTGAGCTGCTCTTGGGTCAACCCAAGCTAGTTGATTCTGTGACTCTCAGATTTGTTCTTGGTCTTATCAGGGCTCTTGGTCTAGTCAGAACTGCCTTTAAGGAAGTCTCTCTTTGTCCAAAGAGAGGTGGCAGATTCTATTTCTCAGAAAGCTACTCTTGGTTTAATGAGACTGGCAGATCTCCTGTCTTCTGAGGTTATTCTTGGTCCAGTGACTGCTCTTTGTCCAATGAGAGCTCTCTCTCTAGGCCCAATGAGAGCTCTCTCCTGGGCCGGATATGAGCTAGGAGTTGGTTTCCAAGACTCTGGAAGTGTCGGGGGTCTTAGGCAAATGAGTGTGGGGGCAGGACGTGTTGATTGTAAGGTCCTCTTGGGGGTCTTGAAGAATGAGAACCTTCCTGCAAGAGCCCTGCCAGCTGGCTGGCAACTGGGGCCGAGTTGGGTGGGTGTTTCTGGTGAATTTTTGGGGCCCAGGGACCCCAAAATAGCCTTTTTAATGCCCCCAATGTTTATGATACCTTAAAACCTCAATTAAGGAAGGAAAAACCTTATCTTTATCTGAAATTATATTCTTCTTGTAGAGAAAAGAACACTGTTATCAAATGTATGATAAATCTTAGGAGCTATATTGACTTTCCTTTCTTCCTGTTAAGGAATAATCATTGAGAGACAGGCTAGAAATATTCTCTCTCTCTCTCTCTCTCTCTCTCTCTCTCTCTCTCTCTCTTTTTCTCTGGACAGTCATTGATAGTAATCCACTTTAGTAATATAAAGTCCAGCAAGTTAGTAGAACAGTATGTTTCAGACACTGTTAACTATAGGGGGTAGGATATTAAGTACTGTTTTCCAGATAATACTAGTAGGAATCAATAAATATAAATGGAGATGAGTTTTAAGAGCTGAATGACTTTCAAATTGTATGGCAGCGAAGAATAGTAACATAACAATAGCATATTTGATAATCAAAAACTACATGAAAATGACAAACATTTCAAGAGTGTCAAAGGGCAAGTAGAGTTATCTGAGAATATGTCACAGATTACTTTCTAAACCTATTGATACAGTAAAATTTCACATTAAATAATGACTTTGACTCTATATTTAGAAAAGATGTATTAAATATACTGTAGATTCATATAAAATATCTGAGTTCTTAAACAAAGCCTTTAAGTTGCTTATATTGCAAACAAGTTTATGAGCTTAGAGAAAAATTATAATTTCATCTAAAGTCAACTAAAGACATCGAACTGAGAAAATAATACAAGATATGTCAAGGACTGTGGAAATGGAAATATGTTCTAGTTTAAAGCCATTACAAATTTTATTTTAGGTCATGTTAATATGACATTTTTACCTCATGTCCAACAGTAAATAAACCCTCATATATTCTGTTAAATGCAAGGAATATTTGAGTGAAGAATAAAATTTCATTAACTCATTTTCAAAGTCAAACCACAGTAATCTTTTAAAATTACATAAAATATCAAGATAATAGCATTTGCCAGAGGATTTTACTTTGATTTTGCAATTTGAAAGATATTATTAAAAACTAAATTCCTATTCATTTTTTCCCTTGTGATCTTTAAAAAATTTCATTTATTTATTTATTTATTTATTTATTTATTTATCCATTAATTTTAATGTCCATTGGTGAAACTGGCTGGAAGCATTGATGGCTGTAGTATTTGCTTTTATTATTATTATTGTTATTATTATTATTATTATTATTATTATTATTATTATTATTAATATTATGTGTTTTAATTTTATACATCAGCCATGGTTCCCCTGTCCTCCCCCCTCATGCCCCCACCCCACCCCCATCCCCCCAGCCCCTCCCCTCCATTCCCATGTCCTCCAGGACCAAGACACCCCTGGGGACTCATTTAACCCTGGTGGATTCAGTACAGGCAGGTCCAGTCCCCTCCTTCCAGGCTGAGCATGTGTCAATGTGTAAGCCCAAGGTTCTAAACAGCCAGCTCATGCACCAAGGACAGGTCCTGGTCCCACAGCCTGGGAGCCTCCCAAACTGATCAAGCTACTCAGTTATCTCACTTATCCAGAGGGCCTGATCCAGCTGGGGGCTCCACAGCCTTTGGTTCATAATTCATGTGCTTCCATTCAATTGGCTATTTGTCCCTGTGCTTTTTGCAATCTTGGATTCAACAATTCATGCTCTTGCAGTCCCTTCTCCTTCTCAACAGTTGGACACCTGGAGCTCTACCTGGGGCCTGGCTGAGGATCTCTGCATCCACTTCCATCAGTTATTGGATGAGAGTTCCAAGACAATTGCTAGGGTGTTTAGTCATTTATTTTTAATTTTATTATTTAACTTAATTTTACATATCAGCCATGGATTTCCCTGTCCTCCCTTCTCCTGCCCCCTTGTCCTCCCCCCAGCCTACCCCCCATTCCCATCTCATTCAGAGCAAGGACTGCCCTAGGGATTCAGCTCAGCCTGGGAGATTCAGTCAAGGAAGCTGGATCAAATTTCTATTCATTTTTATATCAACATTTTTACTCACTTTCTCCCTAGAAGCATTGATGAAAAATAATCCTTAGTGTATGAGCTGGCTGTTTGGAACCTTGGGCTTACACAGGGACACTTTGCTCAGCCTGGAAGGAGGGGACTAGAGCTGCCTGTAATGAATCCACCAGGTTTATATGAATCCCCAGGGGAGTCTTGGCCCTGGAGGAGATGGGAATGGAGGGTAAGGGCTGGGGTGAAGGTGGGGGTGGGGACAGGATGGGGAGGACAGGGATCCCATGGCTGACATGTAAAATTAAAACACAAATATAATAAATTAAAAAATATTGAAAAATAATTATAAAGGGGTATGTTTTATTTTGAATATATCAATTGTTTTATGTACTACAAAAATGACTCCATAAAATAATAGATCATCTGGATTTTGAGTTTTTTCAGTTAGTTACACTTTTATACTGCCAGCAATTTTTTCTCTTCTTGTCTTATTTTTACTATTTAGTCAAGGTTGTGGCATTTGAAAGCTCATAGAATTTTTGGTTATAAAAACATCTGACTCAAGCATAGGGGCAAAATCTTGGGAGACAGATAGTTAGGTGTAGTTAGAGTTTTCCTGCCTGGCCCACAGTCAGGACAAATCTCTCTTACCCGCCAGTCCCACAGTCGCTCAGACCCAACCAAGAAAGCACACAGAAACTTATATTGCTTATAAACTGTATGGGCCATGGCAGGCTTCTTGTTATCTACCTTTTCTATCTTAAATTAACCCATTTCTGTTAATCTATACTTTGCCACATGGCGTGTGGCTTACCAGTGTCTTTACATGTTGCTTCTCCTGGCGGCAGCTGGCGGTGTCTCCCTCCAACCTTCTACTTCCCAGAATTCTCTTCTCTCTTGTCCCGCCTATACTTCCTGCCTGGCCACTGGCCAATCAGAACTTTATTTACACAGAGCGATATCCACAGCAGTTAGGTCTCTGTGTGTTCAAGGCCATCCTGGTCTGCATAGAGAGGTACAAAACAGTGAGATATATGTTGAGAGTCCCTGTCTCAAAAAACAACAACAATGAAAAAAACAAACAAACACAATAAGAAAATTTGACTTTCAGTATACTTGCTACAATGGTGCTTTCTTCTGTTTTCATTCTAGCATATTTGTGTTTTTCTACTACTCAGTTAAATGAAAATTTATCAATTACTTTGCGTCCTAGAAAGGTCTTAAATGTAGACTGGTAGTAGTGAATCAGGTTTCTAAATTTTTTTCTATATACCATTTGCCTCTCTTAAAACATAATTCCTTTAAATTTTTTTTCACATATTCACATTACCTCCCAAATTACTCCTATTTGCATTTATCATGTAATTTAAAAAAATAACAGATTCCTCTCTCATAGCATCTATCTGCTGTTGGATGTTCTGTATGCTGTGCATGTGTTGCTCTGTTTGATTGGTAAATAAAAAGCTGATTGATTGGTAAATAAAAAGCTGATTGGCCAGTAGCCAGGCAGGAAGTATAGGTGTGATAAACAGACAAGGAGTATTCTGGGAAATGGCAGGCTGAGTCAGGGGATGCCAGCCCACCGTCCAGGAAGCAGCATGCAGTGGCACCCAGGTAAAGCCAAGGATCACATGTCAACATATAGATAAACAGAAATTGGCTGAGTTTAAATCTAAGAGCGAGTCAGTAGTTAGCCTGAACTAACGTTCGAGGAGTTTAAATTAATATAAGCTCCTGAGTGATAATTTTATTAGCAACTGTGGGATCTGTGGGGCTGGGCAGGACCAGAGAAAACTTCAGCTACAACTATCAGTTAGTGGTGGCATTGCTTGTTCACAAATCCACTTCTTTGTCCAGTTGGAGCTTGTGTAAATCTTTTCTATTCCATCATGATTAAGGGAGTTCTCATGTCAGGAAATCACTGTTTCTTCTGTTATCAATCACAGGCTCTTAGAACTGTTAGCCTTCTCTCCTTCATAGATCCCTGAGCTTGTGTATGTGGGATGCTGTGTATATAATATTTAGTGATATGTGTTCCATGTCCTGTTATTCAGTGCATGTTGACCAGTTTTGTATCTCTGTGCTAATTGCCAGTTACTGCAAAGAGAAGCTTTTCTAAGCAGGACTAAAAGATGTTCTGATCTATGGTTAGAGCAATAAATCATTAGGAGTCCTTGGATTCCCTCCATTTACCTTTTAAAAATACCATCTTAATTTATTTTCATAATACTTGCTTTAGCTAATGACTTCAGCTTCAGTTTCTAGATGAGGTATGAACCAATTAATGATCAAATATATTAGAATCATTCCTTCACTTTCTTATTGATGCCATTAGCTTCTGATACAACCATTTTAGAACTAAAATCTGTTCTCTCTACTCATTTTCTTCCGTGTGGTACATATCAGGTCAGTGGTTAATAATATTGTCAATTACTTCTTAGAATACATTGATTAAAATTTTATTTCATGTTTTTTAATTGGTTATCATGGCTGATATGCTTAAGTTCCAAGTTCCCATGTCTCAAACAACCAAATAGCTTCCATCTTAAATTCATAGAATATTTTTTTAGCCCATTTCATTTAGCCCAGTACAGTGGAATCAACAATGTTAGTTGTGGAACCATGTATCAATAATCAGAAAAAGTACATTTTAGTAGTTAGGATTATCTCTTTTTAATTAATTGTAATTCATTTGTCTATTTTATTAGTTATTTGAAAATTTTATAGTGTGTGTTTTGATTACCTTTCTTCAAATTACTGCTGGTTTCTCTTCATTTCCTATCCATGCAACATTATGTGTTTTTTAATTCTTTCTGCTAATCAAGTCCAAAATCTTTTACCCTTAGGTTTTTGGATGTGTGGCCTTCCACTGACCTTTTGTAGACTCTTCAGGGGCAATATTCTTAAACTATTTTGAATTCTCTCTCTGTCTCTCTCTCTGTCTCTCTCTCTGTCTCTCTGTCTCTGTCTCTGTCTCTCTCTCTCTCTCTCTCTCAAGCTAGGAATTGTCAATGACTCTTTGACTAGGTATGGAACTTCATGTCTATATCCTCTCTCCATGCTGAGATTTCATCTGGCTCTAATTTTTACAGGTACTATGCATGCTATCACAGTCTTTGAGTTCTCATATGCAGTTTGCAGTTACTTGGTGACACTGTTGCTTTCAACCCAACCATCATCCCTGGCTCATACAATATTTCCACTGGCTATTCTGTAATGATCCCTGAACCTTTCAAGACGGGGATATATTTGTTTCATTAAGGGATGTTCAGTCAACAATCTCATTCTCAGCACCATGACCAGTTGTGAGTCTCATTCATAACTTCTCAAATGAGAACTCAGAGATACATTACTTTGTGATTATAATGATCAGTATTTAGGATTTTG
This sequence comes from Onychomys torridus, assembly GCF_903995425.1. Classification (NCBI taxonomy): domain Eukaryota; kingdom Metazoa; phylum Chordata; class Mammalia; order Rodentia; family Cricetidae; genus Onychomys; species Onychomys torridus. Next base: position 82,827,017 of record NC_050453.1, read on the forward strand.
TTTAATACTATGTCCATTTAGCACAGTAATAGTAATATATATATATATATATATATATATATATATATATATATATATATATATTCCAGAGTTTGTTACCTGTCTAACCACAGGTTCTTAGCCTGAAAATGGTGCCAGGTAAGGGTTTCCTCATGTGGAATGGGACCTAAATTCAATCATAAAGAGATTGATTACTCCCATTATGTTCATGCCCCTATTGTACCAGTGGAAATGCAGGTTAAACATTATTGTAGCTCATAGGTTGAGAAACTAAGTTAGATTGATGATTTTTTCCCTCCAGTAGCATACATAGACTCTTCCAACAGTATGAAAATTACTCCATAGGAATGAAGATTATAGGTCAGTACCAGCTTAATATCTCCATGCTCTGTAACACAAATATATTCTATCTTGAGCATTAATGTCTTACCATCAAGTCTGCATCATAACTAACTGGAATGTCTGTACCTTGTAAGGTTTGGGGTATCTGTGACCATGTTGGCCAACAGTGCCAAAAGAGGTAATCCATTCCTGTCACTAGCATTTTTGTTAGCCTGTCATGTCTACTATGTTTGTTCTTTCCTTCACAGCAAAAAGAAACTCTTTTCATATATGACATACCTATACATACACATCTACAGCAGTAAGTTGTTTTCCAGATGACTTTGTAAGGTCTTTATTGGTATTTATTCTTGTCCTTAGTTCTTCTCTCTGCCCTCCACACTCACACAAAACATTAACCTTCCTGTTCCCTTATCCTCCTTTAAATTTTTATAGACCTGATTTCTACTTCTTTTCCTTTCAGAGACTTTCCCATAACCCCTAATAATTTCCTATACTCCATGACTATTCCAAATGAAACATATACATCTGAGATACAAAGCTAACATCTACAAGTGAAAATAAACATGATGTTTATGACTTTGGGTATTAATTATCTCACTAAGAATTATTATTTTGACCTCTATCAATTTACCTGTAAAGTTCATTTTTCTTAATAGCTAGACAATATTCCATTGTATATACAATTTTTATTATACATTCATCAATTGATGCATATCTATTCTTGCTGCTCTATTCACAATAGACAGGAAATCTATTTGCTCTTTTAATAAATATGTAATTAGGCAATATCAGTGCTATAATTCATTACCAGAATTCCTAACTAGCATGCACAAGTCTTTGAATTTGTTCTCTACACTTTGAATATGTGTGTGTGTGTGTGTGTGTGTGTGTGTGTGTGTGTGTGTGCATGTGCTTGCATGTTTGTATGTGTCTGTGTGTTGTGAGATAATCAATTGCACTGTGTAAAGGTATGTCACTTTGACTGGTTTAATAAAAAGCTAAATGGCCAATCTCTAGGCAGGAAGTATAGCACGGATTTCTAAACAGAGCTCTCAGAAGATGAAGGACAGAGTCACCAGCCAGACATAGAGAGGAAACAGGAGGTATAAGATGGAAGAGAGGTAATGACACATGTCAGAATACAGATTAATATAAATGGATTAATTTAAGTTATAAGAGCTATTTGACACAAGTGTAAGTTAAAGGCCAAGCTTTCATAATTAATAAGAACTCTCCAGGTGGTCCTTTGGAAGATGGCAGGCAGGACAGAGAAAGACTGGTTACATCTCTGTGTGTGTTTGTGAGTGTATGAATGTGTTTTTACACATATGTGTGTATGTCGGTGTATTTGTTCATTTGTGTGTGTGCACATGCCTGTAAATATGAGTCTCTGTGTGAGTGAAGTATGTGTATGTATTCATATGTGGATGTAAATATGTTCATGTGTACATGTGCTTGTTTATGACTGTGTGTACATGTAGCTGAAAGTTTTCCTGTGCTTACCTGGCACCAAGGTCCCATAGCCACTTATAAAGTTGCTGTGTCCTGCCTGGTCCTACAACCATTTAGTCCAAAGTAAACACACAGAGGCTTATATTAATTAAAACTGCTTGGCCATTAGCTCAGGCTAACAACTCACTAGCTCTTACACTTAAACTCACCCTATTTCTGTTAAACAATATGTCGCCATATGTTCCTTGGCTTTACTTGTGTGCCATTACAAAACTGCTCCCTGGACAGTGGGCTGGTATCTCCCTTGCTCAGCCTTCCTCTTCCCAGAATTCTCCTTGTCTGCTTATCAAACCTATACTTCCTGACTACTGGCCAATCAGCATTTTATTTATCAACTAATCAGTGTAACACATATTCACAGCATATAGAACATCCTGCAGCATGTAAATACATGTTTTTGTATGCATGCATGTATGTATGTGTGTGAGAGAGTGCATGTGCCTATGTGTATGTATATCTGTGCACATGTGTGTATATGTGAGTGTGCATATATTGGGTGTGAGAGTATATGTATGTGTGTGTGAGTTTGCTTTTGAGAGTGCATGTATATGTGTGTGTGTGTGTGTGTGTGTGTGTGAGAGAGAGAGAGAGAGAGAGAGAGAGAGAGAGAGAGAGAGAGAGAGATTTGGTGCATGTATGTGCTTTATTTAATGTGTGCAAGTATTATCTGTGTGTGCAGGTGTGCATATGTGAGAGTGTGAACACTTGTGTGTGTGTGTGTGTGTGTGTGTGTGTGTGTGTGTGTGTGTGTGTATGTGCATGCATATATGGGTATGTGTCCTAAAATAGTAAAATGTTTCTCTACTTCTGTTGTATATTTTGATTCTTCACAGATTATATTTCTTAGCCTTTGAAATTATTCCTGTCAATAATAATTTAAGAGATTTTTTTTTTCACTAAATGCAATGTTCCTTACTCGGGGACTTGATTAAACTGCATGTTTTTTTTATTATTATTATTCTGACTATAATAAAGATCCCAACAGCCTAATACACTATGCCAGTCTTAGTTGACCTTCAGGGTCAATATTACTGCATTTCTACCCATATTTATTATAAGATTTTCTTCCATTAAATTCAACCCTTTACATTTTTAAATATCTCTGTGCTCCTTGTGTAAATCTCTATTGTCAAGTTTAAGGTTAGTGTGATAATTCAATTTTTTCCTTTTCTGTTTACCCTTTGTATTCCCTCCCATGTACATCATCTCAGATTGTGGCATTCTGAAACACACTAATTTTCACTGATTGGAAATTTGGAAGTTTGTCTTGTTTAACACTTCTGTCAATTTAAATATGACTTAAATATAAATCCTTTCATATATTCTTTCTTAATGACTTTAAGCTCTTTGTTGTTATTGCTCAACCCTTTTGTAATAATATATCTGTATCAAAATTATTTCTCATGTGGTGTTTCTCACAGCTACTTAATAGATCATTCTATCCTCACTGTGCTAGGAGACAAGCAAGGAAAACAACCTTGTCAATATAAATTGCATATTGTTCTGACTCTGATATGCTTGTTATATTAACTTAAAATTATTGAAAAACTACCAATACAATTTCAGTACATTTTACCCATGCTATCTTTTAAAGCAAATGACTCCAGACATGTCATCTCTTTTTTTATACTATTTATATATCTTCTATATTCTCTTTATTTTTTAACTAAAGTGTTATGACTACTCCTTTACCTGATTTATAAATCCCCATGCATTTAGCCGCAAACATTTACTTCCCTTTAACACATTTCTTGAAAAGGCAGATCACAGTCTGTTTCAGAATGCCATTTTCCAAACTATAATTTTATTTTTGACAATTTGATTAAACAAATTCTTCTATTGGTGCTAATTATTATCTACCTCTTTAAATATCACTTTTTAAAGTGTGTTGCTGGGAGCCACAGGATTATGCAGTAGAGATTCAGCCATCATTGATTCATGCCAACCCACCAGAACCAAGTATTCTAATGGATGATTAAGCCAAGATGTAACACATTTTGGAATTATTACCTTTTTAAGGAATTGGCTGTTTCTTTTTGTAGATTTCTTGTGAGATTATAGCTATGTTATTTCCCCATTACTATACATCTTCATGTAATGTGTATGCAATCTCATGATTATATCTCAATTTTTTTGTTGTTTTGTGAGACAAGATTTCTCTGGGTAGTTTTTGTGTCTGTCCTGGATTGTGCTCTGTAGACCTGGTTCTGCCTCTGAGTGCTGGGAGTAAAGGTGTGCACTACCACCACCTGGCTATAGCTCAATCTTATGGGCATATATAACCATGGGTCGTCATGAAGATGACTTTTTATTTAGCTGTATAATTTTGATATATAGGAAATATATGTCAAAAATACACTGGGATATGCTTCATAACTAGATCTATTGTCCCATGAGAATATAGACACTTAAAGTCTGCCTTGTTCCTTTCACTCAGACTAACATGATAGTCTAAATAACTAAAATAATAGTCTCACCTCAGTCTAATACAAACTGCACACATATCATTTTACCTCAGAGAAAGTTCAAACTAGATTAATGACCTTTGTAAATAGATAATAACTTTAAAATTTGGCAGTTGCGCACAAGGGCAGAGTCACAGGTGTCTACCAAGGTTACCAAAGCACCCTAAGAAAAGTATTCTAGTTCTTAACATGCCAAGATTGCTGACAATAGACCCATGTCTCAAAATTTGTCTCATTTGGGTACTATGGCCCTCCCTCTTACTCCTGAAACCTTGAAAATGTGTGTTGCCATGGTAAATGGTTTGACTCCTTATGACTAACTCTAGGAATGTGCTTTTGACTAATGAGAGTTGGTAACTCTTGTAACTTTTTCTATTGCTTGTGAAACTATAATTATTAGGCTAGAATAGAAGAAACATGAAGATGAGAACAGAGAGTTAGAGCTAAAAAATTATAGACAATTATGCCAAGAAAATAAAGAAACTACAGAGAAAGAATAAAGAGTCATACACAGAAGGATCACAATGCAAGTAAATTCTTTCCTTCACTATTAGTTTTTCTCTTGCTTATTGTAGCATCTCCTTTGGACCCTGAGAGAAAGTCATTAAGGGAAGCCCTTAAAAGCCTCCACTAATGTCTTCCTTGGAAAAAAAGTTAGATGGGTCCCCTAATCCCCTTGCATACTCTTTTTCATTGTTTAATGTATTTCTCCTTCTACTTGATTCTGTGCTTCTTTACTATAAATAATAACAAACTTTGTTTGGGGCTACATTGTTGCCACATATCTAGTATCTTGGAATTGGCAAGGTTACTGGCAAGGCTTGTATTCGCACATGCTTTTTTCCTGAAATTTTATTTCTCTCCTATAACTTGAAGGATAGTATTTTTACAATATAATCCTATATCTTCTTAGCTGTCACCAGAAAGTAAGACAAGATGTTTAATGAGGAAAGCAGAGAGGATTCACTAAGTCAATAGCACATATATTGCTCATGCAGAAGACCTGAGTTCATTTCCCAGCACCTATTTGGCCCCTAACAACTGGCTGTAACTCCAGGTCTAGACTACTTGACACCTCTGGTCTCTGTAGCTACCTGTATCCACACACACAGACACACACACACAGACACACGCACACATGCACACACACAGGAACATGAACTAGTGGTCTATTACCAAGCAATAAGTCCTGATTATATACAAGAAACTGTACACAGACTAAGTGGGGTGGTATCTATCTATCCATATATCTATCTATCATCTATCTATAATGTGTGTATGTATAAACATATGCATTATATATGTAACAGCAAATAACAAAAAATAGGGCCAAGAATATGAAAGAGAGCATTGAGGAGTATGTGAGAGGGCTTAAGGGGAGGAAAGGGAAGGAAGAAATAATGTAACTATATTAAAATATCAAAAATAAAGCAGCATATACTAGACCTCCACAAGTTTGAGCCCAATCAGAGTCCCAGAAGTGAGAGGAGGAAGTAGTAATCATGGGATCCCACCACTCACAAAGAACTATTTGCATTTGATAGTTTCTGGTAAAGGGGGTTTTCTACAATGGTGTCTCACTGAATGTACTAACCACACTTAGGGGAAGGCTACATTACCTGGAGCAGTTTTCCAACAGAGAGTCAATGGTATTTTTGTGGACTTTTTATTTCATGTGCTTAGTTTTGACATTTGTGTACTTCATTACAGTTAGATACAAGCAAGAATTTAGAGTCATTGATAATAGAAATGTACTATGTATTCCAAAAATGTAGGAAAATGATTTGATAAGAATTTAGCCTAAACAAATGGTAAATGATGGAAGAGACAGATATGTTTAGTCTCATTTCAAAATATTGCATGGTACCTTACTAGTATGCACCATTTTTTAGTTTTATTTTTCACCTAAATAATTTAATGTTATTGTTATTAATTCTGTGAGAATTATGTACAATGTATTTTCATCATACTTACCTCCCACTCCTTCTGTTTCCTCATTTGAAATTTGCAACATTCTCCATTCTCCTGCATTGTATGTGCCTCCTTTTTAGAAGATACTATCTTGCAGCAAAAACCATAGTATTTTAAATTTAAATTTCACAAAGTAAAACATATTAACTTGACCACCCAAACATAGTCCAGATTCAAACATATGTTTCTAATGTTTTTCTAATATAAAGTCAAAATTTTTTTCAAACATATATTATCATTGTATTTTGAACAAGATGCCAGCCAAATAATTTTCTACCCATTTTCATGAAATAAACAGAATAGATAATATAAAATATTTTTTTCTCAAATTAATACCTTAACGTGCAGTCTCAGAATCCATATTCATTTAGAAGCTGGTTTGTACTGTGTAATGGTTGAGTGGACTGTTTGATTTCATTTTGGGGTTCATTACATCTTTCAATCTTGTAAGTTCACTTATTCCTAAGAATCCATATTCATTTAGAAGCTGGTTTTTACTGTGTAATGGTTGAGTGGACTATTTGATTTCATTTTTGGGTTCACTACATCTTTCAATCATGTGAGTTCACTTATTCTTATATTCATATGCTGGTTTATTCTGAAAATAGAAAATAAGTTTTTATCCTTAAAAATATGAGTAAAATTTAATTTGGACTACTACTTAAGAACAATTTGTATGCTCATTCACTCTACAATTTTTTTATGTTTTGAAGAAAATTATATAACAGAACATTTGGTTATGATCATACTAATCACATTAAATTTTTATGTACTATGAAATAATTTGTAATGGGGGCATCATGTCACAGAGAAAACTTGGAGTCAGAGCACAACTTGAGGAAAATACTCCTCTCTCTACCATGTGGGCTTTTCTGTCATTTTATACAATGATTTTTAAGAAATTCTTTTTGACGAATTGTGGTTTTAAACAGAATTTCCTTTTCTTAGACAATAAGAATAATAACAACAGCTGAGTGTGCCTATATGAACAAAAGACAAAGAACATTGAACAGAAGGAATGATGCATTCATCCCTGAAGTAAATTTACTCAATATAAAAAATATCTGTGACTTGAGTGGGAATAATTCCCTAAGAGCCCATCTATTTCCTAAGCAGTACTGTCTGTGCTGTGATTTTACTATTGCTTCCTTCTGTGATTGAGCATGAGCCTTCAACTGATACATACATGATTTAAGGTATCCGTAAGTCTCTTGGAACATATTTTAGTTAGCTACATGCAAGAACAGTGTCAAGAAAGATGACATTTTTGGATGTTGGGAAAAATTTTCCAAAATGGATCAAAATTTAAGAAAGCACACATGAACATATTTACGGATATGATTATAATGACTTAGTTAATGATCACTTATAAATATTTTATAGAAAACTGCATAACTTCTTATGAATCAAAATATTCTCATTTTATGTGACAAAATAATTTTACATATATAAACCACATTTTTTGATATTTTCAAATTTTATTTATTATATTTGTGTTTTAATTTTACATATCAGCCATGGGTTCCCCTGTCCTCCCCCCTCCTATTCCCACTCCCACCTTCCCCCCCAGCCCCTCCCCTCCATTCCTATCTCATCCAGGGCCAAGACCCCCAAAATAAGCAATGTGCACAAATGATATTCATAGCCCATAAATATATAACGTAAATGAATAATACATGCATTAAATTAGATAACTTTAAACTTAAAGCAATATAAATTAAAAAGCATATTTTATTTTTCAATCAGATGGCTACAATCAATGTGTGGCAATGTATTGTGATTTGACATAGTTTTAGGTAGATTTCTATTGACATCAAGATATTGGACAATTTTACTAGAATGTGTGGCTACAAGTGAACTTTTTGCAAATTTGTGATATTTAGTTGTCTAAACATAAATTGAAAAAAAATCTTTGGTATATGTTCCTAAAAGTTGAATTGTTAATATAATTTCCACGATGATGTTGTACAACTGAATTTGCATTAACTGTCCATTGTAGCACGAATTTTAAAAGGTCTTATTAATGAAAATAAACCTGGTGCAAAGTATTTGGATGAATGCTGGAAGATTTGAGAGACAGAACTGGCCACAGCCACCTCACCTAGCCAATTCCTCAGCTGATCCTGTTTCCTCAGACTGAAAGCCTCTGAGTCCTCATTCAGAATGAATAGAGAACATGCATATAGAACCAATGAATATGAGCCTATCAAAGTGCAGATTGTTTCTAAATTTAAATGTAAGATAGAACAATGTGTCTATTTGGTATGTTTATGTTTGTTTATTTATGCATGGAGCATTGTTTGTTGCATATAATTTTGTTTGTGTACAGCGGTACACAATACAGCCATTTAACTATCCACCACATCAGTGTTACTTGTGAAGCACTGTCAATCACAAAGACTGTGAAGATCAAGAAGCATCATTCAATTTATTTAACTAACAATGTATTAGTGAGCATCTACCATTTGTCAAACTTTGTTATAAATACCAGATAAATTTTTCTGCTAAAACTGCACACTCTTTCAGTAACAGAATAAAACTTACCTAATAGCACCAATTAAGTCCAGTCATATTGAGCATTCTTCATTTATATGTAAATATATATGAAAACACATGCTTTTAGTTCACAAACCTTGAAGACATACAAATAGAGTATCTAAGAATTAGGATGACCTTTTCAATACCAAGCCTATTATAAGTCTAGCTTTTATTTGGGAAAGCAGAAAATTTCATGCTTTTCATGTTAAGCATTAAGATGGCCTTCAAATAACAGTGGCGAGTGGATAAAAACTGACACAATAGAATTGTAAATTAAGCAGAAATATTTCTTTTGGCAGCAGTTAATTTTTAAGCTCATGAACAATAACCTGGGGAAATGCCATATAGATTAAAATTTTTTCTCTTAATAATGACTGCAATTTAAAAAAAAAAAAAAAGCTCACTTTGTGGAGAGAAAAATCACACTTCAAACTATAAAAGTTCAGATTTCCAGCCAGTTCTAAGAAATATTTCCCCATATTAATGAGGATGAGTTACAGATTTCAGAAGTATTCTGCCTTATCAGATAGAACTCAGAAACCGATAGCACTAATTAAACATTTTCATCCTTTTCCTGCAGTAATGCTTCCAAATTCATTTCCATTCAGAAGATTGGGTGAACCAAACTGACCTGAAATATTGAATAGAGTAGCACACATGATACAAGTAATATAAAAATAAATGAATGCACAGGTATCTCACACAATTAAGAACTCCTGAATATTTTAGCTTTAACAGTTGAACTTGTGGATACACTCTGACTAAGCTTGCCATTAGGTTGAAACATTTTTGAGAAAAACTTCTTTATATTGTAAAAATATTTAAAATGAATGAATGAACACAAATTTTAATTAATTGTAAGATGTTGCTAAAGCAGAAGGAAGGAAAAATATTACAATGACCATCTATTTAGGTTTTATTTTTATGGCTCATGTTTCCTTATTCATTTACTTAAGATTTTTATTCCATGTATATTGATCATATTTGTCTCCCTTCCACAAATCACCCAGATCCAACAGATATCCCTTCCCATCAAATTTATATACCTTTTCAACATTTTTAGCTTATCAAATCCAATTGGTGCTGTCCAGATATTCTCAAATGTGTGGCTATACTGAACCCTAATCATCCTAAAAGGCGCCATACTCTTAAAGAAAATGGACTCTCCTAGCAGCTATCAATTATATATAGATTCTTATCTAGGGGTGAAATTACTTGCCCCTTACCTCTCTTGGTGCCAAAATTTCTATCTGGTTGCTACATGAGCAGGGATTACATATATTGACACTCTGTCAGTTCCTATGTGCTTTTACACTGATATGTCTAGAAAACAGTGTTTTGCAGTAATCATCTTTTGGATGTGACCTTCAGATTTTTTCAAATATTTCTTTTTTTTTAGTTAAGAAATTGTTTTATTCATTCTTTATACCAAAGTTCTCCCTCTTCCCTCCTCCTGCCTCTCCAGCCTCCCCCTCCCATCCCACCCCCCATTCCCTCCTACAAGAAAAGGCCTCCCACTGGGAGGTACATTTAGTAGAGGTAGGTCTAAGTCATTGTCGTGTCATCCCTCTTCCCCCCCCCCCCCCAACTTCCCCTCCCCACCTCCCACCGCACCTCTCACCCCACCTCAAGGCAGTGCGAGGTGTCCCATCATAAGTTGTGGGCTCCAAAAAGCCTGCTCATGCACCTGTGATGGCTTCTGATCCTTCTTCTAGGGGGACCCTTAAGCAGATCAAGCTACACAAATGTCTCGCTTCACAGCTAGTTTGGTTTGGTTGTCTCTGTATATTTCCCCATCACGATCTTGATTCCATTGCTCATAGAATCCCTCTTCTCTCTCTTTGACTGGACTTGTAGCACTTGGCCTTTTGTTTGGCTGTGGATCTTTGCATCTGTGCCTTTCAGTTACTGGAGAAAGGCTCTATGATGACAGGGTATTCACCGATCTGATTACTGGGGTAAGCCAGTTCAGGCACCCACTATGCTAGTTGTCTAAGCTGGGGTCATTCTTGTGGATTCCTGGGAAGTTCCAAAGCACCTGATTTCTCCCTATCCCCATGATGTCTCCCTCTATCATTGCATCTCTTTCATTGCTCTCCCACTCCATCCCTGTTCCAGTTCAACTATCCAGTTCCCTTACATTCTCATCCCCTGTCCCCTACCATCCATTGCCCCCCCATCCCCAGTTTACTCATGGAGATCTCATCAAATTCCCTTCTCAGGATGATGCATGTATTCTTCTTTGGGTGCTCCTTGTTAGCTAAATTCTCTTTAGCCATTGGTTGTATTTTGGTTATTCTTTTGCTTTACATCTAGTATCCACTTATGAGTGGATATATACCATGTTTGTCCTTCTGAGTTTGGGTTACCTCACTCAGAATGATATTTTCTGATTCCATCTATCTGCCTGCAAATTTCATGATGATATTGTTTTTCACTGCTGAGCAGTACTCTGTTGTGTATATTTACCACATTTTCTTAATCCATTCTTTGGATGAGGGGCATGTAAGCTTTTTCCGGGTTCTGGCTATTAAGAATAATGCTGCTTTGAACATAACTGAGCATGTATTCTTGTGGTATGATTGAGGATTCATTGGGTATATGCCCAAGGGTGATATACCTGAGACCTGAAGCTGAGAAGGACACAGTAAATGCATAGGCAAAGGATACGTAAATAAGACAAAAGGACAGCCTATAGTACAGGAAAAGATCTTAACCAACCCCTCATTTGACAGAGGGCTGATCTTCAAAATGTGTAAAGAATTCATGAAACTAGACATCAAAATAATGAACAATCCAATTAAAAAATGGGCTACCGAGCTAAAAAGAGAATTCTCAGCAAAACAAACAAACAAGCAAACAAAAAAATCTCAAATGGCTGAATGACATTTAAGGAATTGCTCAGCATCCTTAGTCATCAGGGAAATATAAATCAAAATGACTCAGATACCATCTTACAGCTGTCTGAATGGCTAAGATAAAAAACACTGAAGAGAGCTTATGTTGGAGAGGATGTGGAGTAAAGGGACCACTCCTCCACTGTTAGTGTGAGTGCAAACTTATATAGCCCCTTTGTAAATCAGTATGGTGGTTTTTCAGAAAATAAATGTATATATTAGGAGTCAGTTTGATGTTATGTCCTTTTAGCAGAATAACTTTAATTGGTTCTTCCATTGGTTCTATAACCTATCTAACCAGAGGGCCTTGGTTTTGGCAGTCATCCATTTTTATTAAATACTTTGATATATCATGTTTAGATATAAAATTGTCTATAAAATCTTTAAAAATATTAACAACAGTCAAATGACACAAATAATGCATATATTTATTACTCTCTTGAAAATTATTTTTTTACATTAGGGCCCTGTCTTATAACTGATTGTTTATGTCACAGTTTATAACACCATAGAAAAATAGAGAAGCATCAGGATAATCTGTGGCACAGAATGATGCATCTTAACATGCTGTACAGTCTTCATAGGGTTCTCATCATCTATGGTGCCTCTACTGCTATGAATGCTATAATTTCAGAAATTTGTACACTGCACTTAGGAATCCATCAAAGAGAATGGTCTGCCTCTCTCTCTCTCCTTAGTCTCTGTCTCTGTCTCTCTTTCTGTGTAGGGTTGTCTATGATCAATGTACACACATATATTCAAAACCTATTTGTATGTGAAAACTCTAGATGAGAATGTTTGGTGTCCTGCAATATCATTCTCTTCCTTGAAAAAAAGTGTCTCCTTTGTAAATCTGTAGACTAATTTTCAGCTCAACTGCTGGGCCAATGGTTCCAAGCATCCACCTGACTGAATTCCTACAAAACTTTAAGACCAGGCATTAGCATGTTTCCTGGGCATCTGAAATCAGGTCTTCATGCTTCCACAAGAAATTCCTCACCCATTGAATAAAGAAAGAGATTTATAGAATAAATTAATGGAGGGAATACTTACCAATTTTCAAGTTCAATTGAAAATGTATGGTGTTAATGCTAATGAAGCATTGAACAATAAATTTTGAAATGTTATTATGGGATTACTACCATTTTTCTGAAGCTGGCTTAAACAAGTGCCATCTTTCAGTGAATAGGTGTTTTTATTAGCTGAAGTATGAATCTGAATTGGAAGTACTTACCAGCATCAATTTGTCAGATCTTTTACTTAGAAACTTGATATCTATTTTGATATTATCTGAGTAATAATTGCTATATTGGAAAATAATTGATCAAAAAGAATTACTGGAAAATAAATTTATGTCATATAGCTTTTTTATTTTCTATGAAATAAATTCAGAAAAAAAGACATATATTGAGCCCCTATTTGTTTTAAGAACGTGGATATTTTTAATGATGATGAAGATAATGATGATGGGGATGTTGCTTATGATGATGGTAGTGGTAGTATCTTATTTGGTCTATGATAAGTGATAACCACAGTTTTGTCATCTTTGCATGTGTTGACTAATAGTCATTAGAGCAACCCTCTGGTTGAGTACTTTTAAGCACTTTATGGATCATTAAATAAAATCCAGTAATGTTTGTGAGTAGGTGTTTACAGCTGGTGAATTAGTAAAATGACACACAAGAGGACAGAATCTGTATTCCAAGGTTATTAACTTATTAGAATCCACCCCAAATAATCACTACAGTAAAAACATAAATATCTGTGTTACAAATATCAGCACTAAGCACATATTTTAAAGTATATTCAAGTGTAATTATCATGTTGTTTCCTATATACTATCATGATTAATTTAATGTATTTTCTTCAGTCTTTGTTAACTAAATGGTCTTCGATTTGGGAAATAAATAATATACATACTACTATTTGTTTTTAAATTTTAAAAAATTCAAAGAAGTTGAAAAGACTTGGAACATTTCACTATTTAAGATAATACTCTTTGTAGGTGGACTTTTCCATCTAGATCATCAATTGGCTCTGTCTGACAGCTGCTCCCCCAAATAACTACACAGAGACTTAATATCAATTATAAATGCTCAGCTGATGGTTTAGACTAATTTTCAGCTAGCTCTTATATGTTAAATTAACTCACTTCTATTAATCTATGTGCTGCCCTGAGGGTTATTTACCTCATGTATGTACTTCCAATCCTGGTCACTCTGCAACTCATGGCATCTCCTTCAGACTCCTCAGACTCTACCCTTAATTTTTGAACATTCTTACTGCCCCCCAAATCCTGCCTAGCTATTGGCCAGTCAGCTCCTTATGAAGCAATTATGGTAATATGCATTCATAGTGAACAAAAGGATTATTCCACAGCAACACTTCTAACTGGAAATAAGGTTGTAGTTGATATTTTGTAATAAAATATCACCACATAAACTATAGTAAATCTAGATTGGATACACTTATTGGTTGAATGTAAAGAAAGTAAAAGGATAAAATAAATTCTGTGTCCTCTGGACTATGCACTTTATGTAACTGAAATAAATTTGTATAATCAGTGTCAGGTATATTTTTGATTTTTATTAATATGTTAGTTAAAATTCTTGTGATAATTAAATTAATGGCTTTTTTCTTCATAGATAATATATTTTTAGGTAAAAATTTCTCTATTCAGTGGAGAAAACTATTCCATTCTATGAATGATTGAGATTCCAAAGATTTGTAGGAAAATCATTACAGGTGTGCTTAGTTTATTGATTAGGTTTTTGTCTTCTTTGGTTTCTGAATGATATGGAATAGGCATGGTGGGTGATACATTCCTTTTGTCCTAATCTAGTAGGTTTCAGTTGACACAAATAAATAAAACAGTACTAGTCCATGAAATGGCGCTGCACATGTTCAGGTTGTGTAGTCACTATTTAGTTGAATCTTTTTGTAAATAGCCTAGCAGGCACATACAGAAACATTTTTCATGGTAATTGTAAATCCATTTATGTTGACAATGAAGATTAGCCGTTGCGTATAATGTAGATTACAAGAATAGAATAGTTACATATTTTGGGAAGTAGCTTATTTGATGTTTACATCTAATTATAATTACTTGGGGATAACAACATGCCTCTGTGTGTAAAGCATATAAATACAAGTGTAAACACATTTAAAAATAATAGTAGTAGGTTCATTCCTATGACTGAAGAACTTCCTAGCCATGTGATATTGGGCAGATTCATTGTAAATTTGCTAAATGGATATTTAACCAAGTTCACACATCTATGTACATATATTAGAGCAGCTTTCAAATATCATCAGAGAACTATCTTTTTGCAGTGGATGGCAAATTATTGCAGAAACTTACATAGATAGTTAAAAGTTAAAAAGATGAATATCTTTAGAGAGCTCATACATATATGGGAATTCTGCACCTCAGTGATTGATAACCTTCTCAGAAAAAGGTGTGGAAAAATTGTAGAAGAAAGATTTTCAATGAGAATTGGAGTAAAGTGCTCTTTTTAGACAGAGACAGGATAAGAATACCACACTTATTAACTCACAAAGCATGTGGTTGCCTACACAAGACCCACAGAATATCAAGCTAGAAAAAGTTCCAGCATGGAAACAGGAAAGACACATATGTACACCACATTCCTATATACTATCCTATTATATCCTACTATACTATCCTATAGGCTACCACTGCTTATACTCATGTTTAATATTGTGTATGTTCTGTCCTGACTCCAGATAAGTTTATTAGGGTGCACAATATACTATATACTATATAGGAGGAGACTCATAAAAATTAACCTTGAATATTATAGCATCTAAACCATAAAATATTTTCTCACTTTGGAAATGGGGTTCTTGTACCTTCTAAAGTCATTCAGCATTTATTTTATTGGTGATTTTATTTATTTCAAGATATTTTTTTGTGTTCAAGATAATTAAAGACAACTTAATTGATACAATTTATTTGCTTAATACTCAGTTACCTAATATTTTCAGTCCTGTATTATAGAAAACAACAAATCTGTAAAGTGTATATCATTTTTTTTTTATCTTTTCCATTTTCCTATAATGTTGGACCTTTTAGGTAAGTAGTCTCATTTTTTGAGTGATAAATGCCAATTGGACAAAACCTACAACTTTTCTACTGAAAGGAAGGATCTGGATGTAGTCACAGCATAATTAATAGGTTTCATAGAATTCTTGTTCTATGCTGTCTGTCACCACCATGCATCCTCTTTTCAAACCACATGTGATCAGCAATATCTTTGCACTTCTACTATTTTAAAGGTTAGATTCTCCTTATTCACTTCAGCTAAAATTTACAAAAATGTTTCTTCATCCCTAAAATGGCCATTTTTCAATCTCCTGGTGTTCCTGTCAGACTTTTTATAATTCAGCAAAAGATTTTGGCTTTGTGAAACATTTCATGAATCCTCCAAATTGAATAAGACATACTAACCCCATGATTGTATCATAGACAATGTTGTTATATTATTAAAAAGTCTGTTTTCATTTATCACTTCATCTTCCCTATGTTTTTTCAGACATTGGAATCATATAGTACCTGACAATTATCCACTGTTTAATTAATTAATTAATGGGGAAGCTTCAAAATTCTTTTCTTCTCTGTAATTTGATAAGCCATTAGTCTATGTGTTAATCATTACTTACTGCAAAAAGAGGCTTTTCTGATGTGGTTTAAGAAACTCACTAATCTGTGGGTATAATTATAAGTCATTAGGAATTGGTGTAATATTATATCCCTTTATGAGAGTAATTGTAGTAGACTCTTTGATGTGTGTAACATGAATATTAAAAAGTCTTATTAATAAAAACAAACCAGGGCCAGGTATTGGGGTAAATACTGGAAGATCACAGAGACAGAACACAAACCACAGCTAACCCATCTTGCCAACTTGTCAGCTGAACTGTATCCTCAAACTGAAAGCCTCTCAGTCCTCACTGGAATTAATCTCAGCTGAACTGCTGCTAGAAGCCTAAAAGCTTAGCCAGGCTCTAGTTCCCTGTTTTCACACCTTATATACCTTTCTGCGTCCTACCATCACTTCCTGGGATTAAATATGTATGGCACCATGCCTGGCTATTTCCAGTGTGGCTTTGAACTCATAGAGATCTGGATGGATCTCTGCTTCCAGAATGCTAGGATTAAAGGTGTGTGTGTGTGTGTGTGTGTGTGTGTGTGTGTGTGTGTGTGTGTTATTATGTTCCCCCAAATATTGAGCACCCTAATAAATTAATCTTGGGTCAGAGAATGGAACAGCCACTAGACAGACATAGAGGCCAGAAAATGGTGGCACTCTCACCTTTAATCCTAGAAATCCAGAAGCAGAAATCCCTCTGGATCACTGAGTTCAACGCCAGATGCAGCATGAATCTTAAGGACTCTTATTAATAAGATCAAACTTAGAGCCAGGTATTGGGGTGAATGCTTGAAGATCAGAGAGACAGAACAAGCCACAGCTTACTCACCTTGCCCTCAGCTGATCCTGTTTCTTCAGACTGAAAGCCTCTGAGTTCTTGTCCAGAATGGCTCTCAGCTGAACTGCTGCTCAAAAGCCTGAAAGCTTAACCAGCCAAAGGCTTAACCAGCCAAATGCTGCTAGTTTCTGGTCCTCATGCCTTACATATCTTTCTGCCTTCTACCATCACTCCCAGGGATTAAAGGCTCTTTTTCTGGGATTAGAGGCATGAGTCACCATGGTTAGCTGTATTCTTGAACAGATGGATTTCTGCCTCTGGAATGCTAGGATTAAAGGCGTGTACTACCACTGCCTATACTCATGTTTAATATTGTAGTTGTTCTGTCTCTGACCCCAGATAAGTTTATTAGGGTGCACAATATTTTGGGGAACACAATACCACCACATTTCCCCCTTTTTGTCTAAAATTTAAAAAAGCTTATAACTAATACAAGAAAAAATATCCAATATGTATATACAATATGTACAGTCAAGAATTAAATTAATGTTGTCTAGTCCATTAACATTTGATAGAGTCAGATATAAACTCCAGTATATATATATATATAAACAATGTCTAGTGCAGTAATATTTGATAAACTCAGACAAAATTTTCTTTACTTATCCTATATAAAACAAGTAGTTTTTAAAAGTATTTTTTCTTTTCATAATAGATTCAGTAATCTACCTTTTATCATTTTTATATTTTCCCCTTTTTCTTTTTACAAAAGATTCAGTGATCTACCCATTTATCCTATTATTCTTTATCTTTTTTCTCAATGTAGATTCATATCTACCTCATATCTATATACTTTTTTCTTTTACTTTTTAAACAAAAACTCTGAATCTAATCTCCTTATTCAGATTCTTTCCTGACCATAACAATTAACAACTTGTAACCAATCATCACAAAAAATGATGATATCCAAAACTCATTTAAACCTCCTATCCCACCTCTTGGGAATGTGGGTGTCATTTTCTTAAAATTACTTCCCGTTTTCTGAAGATGAAAACATCTTTAGGGGAATCCTGAAAATAAAATTTTTGGGTTAATTGTTAAGTCCTGTATCATTTGTTAAGTCTCTGCATATTGGGAAAATGTAGGGCATGTTTCAAGTCCTTGTTCAAGTAATCTGTCAGGCTGGATCATCTCAGCTAACCATCTCAAAATTG